>NC_036860.1:2371784-2385462 GCF_002910315.2 Salvelinus sp. IW2-2015
TTAAATGCTTCACAGAAGTTCATATACACAGACAATGTCAACATCCAAACTGTTCAGAAGGAAGACTGTTGACATCAGCCTTACACTTACATATACATCATTTAAGTCATTACGCAGACCACGCTTATTATCGCAGAGCGACTTAACAAATGGAAAAGTTCAGTACATATTCATCCCTGGTCCCCCGTGGAATGAACACCAAACCCTGGCGTTGCAAGCGCCCAGGTCCTCGTAACACACTGAGCCTTAATGGTCGAATTTGCAAAGAAACCACTACATAAGGACACCAATAATTAAGAAGAGCACAGTGGAAATTTGTCCTTTGGTCGTTCCAAATTTGAGATTTTTGGTTCCAAACGCTGTGTCGTGTTTGAGATTGGTGGTGGGTGAACGGATGATCTCCGCAGGTGTATTTCCCACCGTAAAAATAGACAAGAACAACATAAGATTTACATGAAAAAAACATAAATAAAATGTTTCCCATAGCTTTAGATGAAAGGCGTTCGGAAAAGAAGTATTTTATGAGGAGGGAGCTAGATGTGTACAGCCAGGCAGGGAGTAGAGGACATTCGTGACGGCAGGGAGGTAAATCTGACAGGCGGTGGTAGACATCTGACAGGCAGGGAGGTAGACATCGACAGACAGGGAGGTAGACATCTGACAGGCGAGGTAGAGACACTGACAGGCAGGAGGTAGACAATTGACAGGCAGGGTGGTAGACATCTGCAGCAGGGAGGTAGACATCTGAAGACAGGGGTAGAATCTGACAGCAGGGAGTAGACAATCTGACAGCAGGAGTAACATCTGACAGCAGGGGGTAGACATGACAGAGGAGGGTGAGACATCTGACAGGCGGGGGTAGACATCTGACAGGCGAGGGTGGCGTAGAAGGTCTGACAGGACAGGAGTAGACATCTGACAGACAGGGTAGGTAGACATCTGACAGGCAGGGGTGACAGACATCTTGACAGACAGGGAGTAGACTCTACAGACAGAGGTAGACATCTGAGCAGCAGGGAGGTAGACATCTGACAGCAGGAGTAGGACATCTGACAGACAGGGAGGTAGACATCTGACAGACAGGAAGGTAGACATCTTACAGACAGGGAGGTAGACATCTGACAGACAGGGAGTAGACATCTGACAGACAGAGGTGAAACATCTGACAACAGGGAGGTAGACATCTGACAGCAGGGAGGTAGACATCTGACTGACAGGGAGTAGACATCTGACAGACAGGGAGGTAGACATCTGACAGACAGGGAGTAAGACATCTGACAGCAGGAGGTAGACACTGACAGACAGGAGTAGACATCTGTGACAGACAGAGGGAGGTAGACATCGGACAGACAGGGAGTAGACATCTGACGGCAGGGAGGAGACATCTGACAGACAGGAGGTAGAACATTCTGACAGAACAGGAGGTGACATCTGAAGGCAGGGGAGTAGACTGTCAGATGTCTACCTCCCTGTCTGTCAGATGTCTACCTCCCTGCCTGTCAGATGTCTACCACCCTGCCTGTCAGATGTCTACCTCCCTGCCTGTCAGATGTCTCTACCTCCCTGCCTGGCTGTACCATCTATGCTCCCTCCTCATAAAATACTTCCTTTTCCGAACGGCCTTTCATCTAAAGCTATGGAAGACAATTTTATTTATGTGTTTATTTCATGTAATATCTTATGTTGTTCTTGTCTATTATTTACGGTGGGAAATACACATGCGGAGATCATCCGTTCACCCACACCAAGTCTCACAAAGACACAGCGGTTGGAACCAAAAATCTCAAATTTGGACAGACCAAAGGACAAATTTCCACCGTCTCTTCTTATTATTGGTGTCCTTTAGTAGTGGTTTCTTTGCAGCAATTCGACCATTAAGGCCTGATTCACACAGTCTCTTCTGAACAGTTGATGTTGACATGTGTCTGTTACTTGAACTCTGTGAAGCATTTATTTGGGCTGCAATCTGAGGTGCAGTTAACTCTAATGAACTCTGCAGCAGAGGTAACTCTGGGTCTTCCATTCCTGTGGCGGTCCCCATGAGAGCCAGTTTCATCATAGCGCTTGATGGTTTTTGCTACTGCACTAGAAGAAACTTTCAAAGTTCTTGAAATGTTCCATATTGACTGACCTTCATGTCTTAAAGTAATGATGGACTGTCGTTTCTCTTTGCTTATTTGAGATTCTTGACCTAATATGGACTTGGTCTTTTACCAAACAGGGCTGTCTTCTGTATACCAACCCTACCTTGTCAAAACACAACTGATTGGCTCAAAGGAAGGAAAGAAATTCCACAAATTAACTTTTAAGAAGGCACACCTGTTAATAATGCATTCCAGGTGACTACCTCATGAAGCTGGTTAAGAGAATGCCAAGTGTGTGCAAAGCTGTCATCAAGGCAAAGGGTTTGAAGAAGAAGAATCCCAAATATAACATATTTTGAATTGTTTAACACTTTTTTGGTTACTACATGATTCCATATGTGTTATTTCATAGTTTTGATGTCTTCACTATTATTCTACAAAGTAGAAAATAGTAAAACTAAAGAAAAACCCTTGAATGAGTAGGTGTTCTAAAACATTTGACCGATAGTGTACACTGAACAAATGTGACAGTCAGAGGCTTGTTCAGTCTGACCCTTTCCTATTTTCACAGCACTGAAATGGAACCCCGCAGTCATCAAGTTCTAACAGGTTCACCAATCCAGTGAGGTGATGCTGGTGTTCAGGCCAATGACAAGAGAGGAAGCTAGCTAGCGTGACAACAACAGCAACCTGACCTGAGATGACTGACAGTTGCCCAAATGTAAGCACCAGAGGGTGACAAAGGGTTAAATGTTTGTGCTGCTTTAGATGCATCTTTGCAACTCAGAATATAATTGATTCACATATTATTGTCAGACTCTGAAAGGTTACTAGTCATTGGATGCKCATGTAAGTTATATAAAGCTATRTAGCTACTGTACATGGCTGTTGTGTGTGACCCTGGTGAGGACATTTTAAAATAGTCACTAAATATGTTTCACATTTCAATGAATAGATAGAATGATAACTTTTTGTAAAATAACCATGTGTGCTTCAAGGGTCATTAGTTAACATAATGTACAAAATGTTTGGAAGGCATTGTTATGCCTGCGTCACTTAGTGGCAYGAAAAGTTACCAAACACAGAGCAATACCGTAGCCCTGGATGGGGTCTGAATYGTCCGAGAGTTGTCATGTATCGCATCAATGGAAACCATGCAAGGAGATAAAAGGAGCGGTAGAAAAGAGCGGCGAGAGAAGGATGACACTGAAGTTGACTGATTGAATTAGAAATGTATCTTCACGTCCCCGTGTAATTGATATGTGATTATGACACACGCTGAGTGAGCCGTGTGGAAAATTAACTGTCTTTCGTGCCACAGTGCACCACTGCTCTACACTCCACTCCACCCCAAGGAGAATAGTGAGACTGGCGCCGGCCACCAAGGCTCCCTCGCTCCCTGGCTGATGAGCTGTGAAGCGTTTGATTCTGGCGAGCAGGACATTCCCCACCAGTTCTCCCTCTCAAGAGGGGCCCGTCTCTCTGCAATCCCAGCGGTCATCTAAGCTGGCACCCCTAATGAGCTCTGTCTCTCACAAATATTCGGAATCGCTTTCCCCTCCGCCTCAGAACTCCGGAATGCACTTTGACTGTCTGGCTGGCCAGAACTATGCCCCACTCGGAGTCTTCCCAGCTTGGTGCTTGCTAAATCCAACTCTTTTTCAGTATTCTTTTGTTTGTATCTTTGGAGAAAAAAAATACAGATTAAAAGTACATTTACATTGTAATACTACTGACAGCTAACTTTCTAACTCCGCCCATAACTTTAGGACTTTAGAGCATTCACAGAAGACATGAATTATTGAGTCACTCTTAGTTTTACACTTAAGACATGACTCTGCCGTTATGCTGTTAAATACAACTCTAACTGACTAATCAGCAGTGGAAAGAGGAGAGGCCAAGAGAGAGAGGGGAAGAGAGATACAACTAGAGAGAAAAAAATCAACTAATTGCATTGATGAAAAAAAATCCTTGGCTTCTGTCCAGTTTGACCACAGGGTTATGTGCTGGTGACATGGGGTGGTGGGTGGTGGTGGTGGTGGTAGTCGTGGTGTGGACGGAGCTGGACACTGTGTCCACACTGTGTGTGATGGCCATCTGTGCTGTAATGACGGGGTTGAATATTCACGGATATGAGAGCGTTTTTTTTTTTACGAAGTTTGTGCGTAGGTTCCTTGAGTCTGTGCACACAGAACAAGGTGTAAAGAGAGCGTACGGTTTTGATGTGGGTATGAGTGTGAGTGTCTCTGCGAATAAGGATTTGTATGTTGATATGAATTTGAAATTGTGTGTGTGTGTGTGTGTGTGTGTGTGTGTGTGTGAGAGAGTGAGATAGAGAGAGAAAAAATAAAGAGAGAGAGAGAGAGGGGGAGAGAGAAAAGACAGAGAGAGAGTGCAAGGGAGAGATTTGGATTTGTGTGTGTGTGTACACATTGTGAATGAGTCGGAGCTGGTGTGCAGTACACTGCTGGGCGATGGCCTAATTCAGCAGGGCTGAACTTCAAAGGGCCCTAGTGCTGCAAGGGCTTCAGCAGAGCTGCCACTGATATGGCTCTAAAACACAGAGACAGAGTGGGGGCGAGAGACTACACCATCAATAGATTAAATACTGATATCGCAGAGCAAGAGGCACTTTACACTTGATGAGAAAATATGAGAGAGTGAGCAGGCAAGCAAGTGAAAGGGAGAGCATGAGAAGAGAGAGAGAGAGAGAGAGAGAGAGAGAGAGAGAGAGAGAGAGAGAGAGAGAGAGAGAGAGAGAGAGAGAGAGAGAGAGAGAGAGAGAGAGAGAGAGAGAGAGAGAGAGAGAGAGAGAGAGAGAGAGAGGAGAAGAGATGGAGAACTCCACAGGGAGGATGTTAAAAAGACAGAGAAAGTGGCGGTAAGAGAGACATCTGTCACTGGCAGTCTGTTCTGCCATGTTGCAGCAATGGAGAGACCCCCCCCCCAATAACAGAAAATATGCTTCACTTAATTTAAAACACATCCTCTCTCTCTCTCCTCCTCAGTCTACCCCACTCTCCATCTCTCTCCTCTACCCCACTCGCCATCTCTCCCTATCTTTCTTTTCATCTACCCCCTCTATATCTCTCCATCTCTCTCTCTCCCTGCCTCTCTTGTTCAGCTTCACAGATCTCTTTCCCCCTATAGCTCTCCCTCTAGTGCAGTTTGGTGCAGTAAGCTGATTAGCCCTGAAAAGCGTTCACATGCCCTTACACTGCAGATTAAGACACCTAGCCGTGAACTCCTGTGCTGTGACAAAATGACCCTGCCTCTCCTCTCAACTACATCTGGGGCACTGAAATCACAGTTTCTAACACTCGCGTGTGTGTGCACACTCACATTCATACTGTACACACTTTGTCTCTCTCTCACACAGACACATTCTCTTTCTCTCAAGCACAGACACACGCCTAGTTCTCTAATCGTACAACTAAAACTTAAGTAATGAAATCACTCTCTTTCTCACACAGACATATGTTACTATCATTAGACTCTCCCTTTCTGTATACTGAAATTACTCAATTTAAACTCACACAAATGTGGCTTGGGTTTGGCAGCTGAAGTAAGCCTCCCTATTTAAACATGAGAAGATTCTAATATCCAGAGCGCTAAGTACCCTGCCTGCCTGCCTTGTGATGGAGCGTGCATTGGGCCATCTGTTGTGCTCACGTGAAAGCTTTAAAGGGATGTGTTTGGGAGATCAGCCATTCCTTTCGGCTGCACATTCTCACTCTCTCACTCTTTCCTCTTTTCACATCACACTGTCTCATCCCACTCTCTCTCTCGCGTTATCAGTCTCACTACCACTCCCCAATTCCTTCTATTTATTTTGTTATTTTTTTTCTTTTTAATTTGTCTATTTTTTTCTTTTTCTTTTTTTAAATTTAAGGGGTGGATCAGCTTTAATATGCGGATGGATTGTTGCTTCCATCAATGTAATTGTCTGCATCATTTACAACCACCCTATTTTTGTGGTAAATATATATAATATTATATATTCTATATACTATACACATACCACACACATATATATATATAAACATTCATACATCACTATATACATACACATACCACACATATATAATATATAACATTCATCACATACACATACATACATAATATACTACCATACCCACACAAATATACAGTTGAAGTCAGAAGTTTAAATACACCTTAGCCAAACACTTCCTGACTTTTAATCCTAGTAAAAATTCCCTGTCTTAGATCAGTTAGGATCAACACTTTATTTTAAGAATGTGAAATGTCAGAATAATAGTAAAGAGAATGATTTTTTTCAGCTTTTATTTCCTTCATCACATTCACAGTGGGTCAGAAGTTTACATTCACTCAATTAGTATTTGGTAGCATTGCCTTTAAATTGTTTAACTTGGGTCAAATGTTTAGGGTAGCCTTCCACAAGCTTCCCACAATAAGTTGGTGAATTTTGTCCCATTCCTCCTGACAGAGCTGGTGTAACTGAGTCAGGTTTGTAGGCCTCCTTGCTCACACACACTTTTTTAGTTCTGCCCACATATTTTCTATAGGATTGAGGTCATTGCTTTGTGATGGCGACTCCAATACCTTGACTTTGTTGTCCTTAAGCCATTTTGCCACAACTTTGGAAGTTTGCTTGGGGTCATTGTCCATTTGGAAGACCCATTTGCGACCAAGCTTTAACTTCCTGACTGATTGTCTTGAGATGTTGCTTCAATATATCCACGTATTTTTTCCTCCCTCATGATGCCATCTATTTTGTGAAGTGCACCAGTCCCTCCTGCAGCAAAGCACCCCCAAACATGATGCTGCCACCCCCGTTCTTCACGGTTGGGATGGTGTTCTTCGGCTTGCAAGCCTCCCCCTTTTCCTCCAACATAACGATGGTCATTATGGCAAACAGTTCTATTTTTGTTTCATCAGACCAGAGGACATTTCTCCAAAAAGTACAATCTTCAAATCAAATCAAAGTTTATTTGTCACGTGCGCCGAATACAACAGGTGTAGACACCTTACAGTGAAATGCTTACTTACAGGCTCTAACCAATAGTGGAAAAAAGGTATTAGGTGAACAATAGGTAAGTAAAGAAATAAAACAACAGTAAAAAAGACAGGCTATATACAGTAGCGAGGCTATAAAAGTAGCGAGGCTATAAAAGTAAGCGAGGCTATAAAAGTAGCGAGGCTACATACAGACACTGGTTAGTCAGGCTGATTGAGGTAGTATGTACATGTAGATATGGTTAAAGTGACTATGCATATATGATGAACAGAGAGCAGCAGTAGTGTAAAGAGATGTTGGGGGGGACACAATGCAAATAGCCCGGGTAGCCATTTGATTCCCTGTTCAGGAGTCTTATGGCTTGGGGTAAAAACTGTTGAGAAGCAATTTTTGTCCTAGACTTGGCACTCCGGTACCGCTTGCCATGCGGTAGTAGAGAGAACAGTCTATGACTGGGGTGGCTGGGGTCTTTGACAATTTTTAGGGCCTTCCTCTGATATCGCCTGGTGTAGAGGTCCTGGATGGCAGGTAGCTTAGCCCCAGTGATGTACTGGGCCGTATGCACTACCCTCTGTAGTGCCTTGCGGTCAGAGGCCGAGCAATTGCCGATCCAGGCAGTGATGCAACCAGTCAGGATGCTCTCGATGTTGCAGCTGTAGAACCTTTTGAGGATCTCAGGACCCATGCCAAATCTTTTTTGTTTCCTGAGGGGGAATAGGCTTTGTCGTCCCCTCTTCATGACTGTCTTGGTGTGTTTGGACCATTCTAGTTTGTTGTTGATGTGGACACCAAGGAACTTGAAGCTCTCAACCTGCTCCACTACAGCCGCGTCGACGAGAATGGGGGCGTGCTCGGTCCTCCTTTTCCTGTAGTCCACAATCATCTCCTTAGTCTTAGTCTGTTATTCTGGCACCACCCAGCCAGGTCTCTGACCTCCTCCCTATAGGCTGTCTTGTCGTTGTCGGTGATCAGTCCTACCATTGTTGTGTCGTCTGCAAACTTAATGATGGTGTTGGAGTCGTGCCTGGCCATGCAGTCGTGAGTGAACAGGGAGTACAGGAGGGGACTGAGTACGCACCCCTGGGGAGCTCCATTGTTGAGGATCAGCGTGGCAGATGTGTTGCTACCTACCCTCACCATCTGGGGGCGGCTCGTCAGGAAGTCCAGGATCCAGTTGCAGAGGGAGGTGTTTAGTCCCAGGATCCTTATCTTAGTGATGAGCTTTGAGGGTACTATGATGTTGAACGCTGAGCTGTAGTCAATGAATAGCATTCTCACATAAGTGTTCCTTTTGTCCAGGTGGGAAAGGGCAGTGTGGAGTGCAATAGAGATTGCATCATCTTTGGATCTGTTTGGGCGGTATGCAAATTGGAGTGGGTCTAGGGTTTCTGGGATAATGGTGTTGATGTGAGCCATTACCAACCTTTCAAAGCACTTCATGGCTACGGACGTGAGTGCTACGGGTCTGTAGACATTTAGCAAAAAATTGCGCCAGAAGAAATGGCAGCAGTTTTACGGGCGCCCAACCAATTGTGCTATTATGAGKTTTTTTTCGCATTATTTGTAACTTATTTTGTACATAATGTTTCTGCAACCGTAAAAATGGCAAAAAAAGAGCTGGATATCAGGACAGCGATCCCTCACCTCGGATTAGACAAAGATTTTTCTACAACAAGGAGGACGCACAGGACATTCTCCAAACACCCAACAGGGCCGACATCCMCGTTATTTGYAAGAGGAAGCGACGCAGGTACAGAGGACAAAGAGCCAGATGCCTCGTCAGGACCCGGAGAAGGCGAGTGTGAAAGCTGCTGCTACCGTCAATACTACTCGCCAACGTGCAATCATTGGACAATAAATTAGACAAGGTACGATCACGAATATCCTACCAACGGGACATCAAAAACTGTAATATCCTATGTTTCACAGAATCGTGGCTGAATGACGACATGGATATTCAGCTAGCGGGATATACGCTGCACCGGCAAGATAGAACAGCACACTCCGGTAAGACGAAGGGGGGCGGTCTGTGCATATTTGTAAACAACAGCTGTTGCACGAAATCTAAGGAAGTCTCTAGWTTTTTCTCGCCTGAAGTAGAGTACATTGTGATAAATTGCAGGCCACTACTTGCCTGGAGAGTTTTCAGCTGTACTTTTTGTGGCTGTTTATTTACCACCACAGACAGATGCGGGCACTAAGACAGCACTCAGTCAACTGTATAAGGAAATAAGTAAACAGGAAACCACTCACCCAGAGGCGGCGCTCCTAGTGGCCGGAGACTTTAATGCAGGGAAACTTAAATCAGTTCTACCAAATTTCTATCAACATGTTAAATGTGCAATTCAGAGGGAAAAAAAAATCTAGATCACCTGTACTCCACACACAGAGACGCGTACAAAGTTCTCCCTCGCCCTCCATTTGGTAAATCCGACCAACAACTCTATCCTCCTGATTCCTGCTTACAAGCAAAAATTAAAACAGGAAGCACCAGTAACTCGGTATATAAAAAAGTGGTCAGATGAAGCAGATGCTAAACTGCAGGACTGTTATGCTAGCACAGACTGGAACATGTTCCGGGATTCTCCCGATGGCATTGAGGAGTACACCACATCAGTCACTGACTTAAGTGCATCGAGGACGTCTTTCCCACAGTGACT
This sequence comes from Salvelinus sp. IW2-2015, assembly GCF_002910315.2. NCBI lineage: Eukaryota > Metazoa > Chordata > Actinopteri > Salmoniformes > Salmonidae > Salvelinus > Salvelinus sp. IW2-2015. Next base: position 2,381,528 of record NC_036860.1, read on the forward strand.
GTACGTACAAACCCCAACCAGAAGCCATGGATATCAGGCAACATTTGCACTGAGCTAAAGGGTAGAGCTGCCGCTTTCAAGGTGCGGGACTCTACCCGGAAGCTTACAAGAAATCCTGCTATGCCCTGCGACGAACTATCAAACAGGCATAGCGTCAATACTGGGCTAGATTGAATCATACTACACCGGCTCCAACGCTCGTCTTATGTGGCAGGGCTTGCAAACTATTACAGACTACAAAGGGAAGCACAGCCGCGAGCTGCCCAGTGACACGAGCCTACAAAGACGAGCTAAATCACTTCTATGCCGCTTCGAGGCAAGCAACACTGAGGCATGCATGAGAGCATCTTTGTCCCCATGTGCAGTTGCAAACATAGTTTGGCTTTTTTATGGTGTTTGTGGAGCAGTGGCTCTCCTTGCTGAGCAGCCTTTCAGGTTATGTCGATATAGGATTGTTTTACTGTGGATATAGATACTTTTGTACCTGTTTCCTCCAGCATCTTCAGAAGGTCATTTGCTGTTGTTCTGGGATTGATTTTGCACTTTCTCACCAAGTACGTTCATTCCTCTAGGAACAGAACATGTCTCCTTCCTGAGCTGTATGACAGCTGCGCGTTCCCATGGTGTTATTACTTGCGTACTAATAATGCCTTCCAGGCGTTTGGAAATTGCTCCCAAGGCTTAAACCAGACTTGTGGAGGTCTACAATTTTTTTTCTGAGGTCTTGGCTGATTTATTTTGATTTTCCCATGATGTCAAGCAAAGAGGAGCTGAGTCTGAAGGTAGGCCTTGCAATACATCCACAGGTACACTTCCAATTGACTCAAATTATGTCAATTAGCCTATCAGAAGCTTCTAAATCCATTACATAATTTTCTGGAATTTTTCCAAGCCTGTTTTAAAGGCCAGTTAACTTAGTGTATGTAAATTGCTGACCTACTGGAATTTTGATACAATGAATTCTAAGTGAAATAATCTGTCTGTAAACAATTGTTGGAAAAATTACTTGTGTCATTGTCACGTTCTGACCATAGTTTGCTTTGTATGTTTCTATGCTTTATGTCTAGGTTGTCTATTTCTGTGTTTGGTCAGGGCGTGAGCTGGGGTGGGCATTCTATGTTGTTTTTTCTATGTTTGTATTTCTGTGTGTGGCCTGGTATGGTTCTCAGTCAGAGGCAGCTGTCGATCGTTGTCTCTGATTGAGAATCATACTTAGGTAGCCGGTTTTCTCACTATGGGTTGTGGGTAGTTATTTTCTGTGTCTGTGTTTCACCATACAGAACTGTTTCGGTTGTTTGGGCGTGTTTTTTTTGTTATTTTGTTCCGTGTTATGTTGATTTATTAAAAATCGAATTATGGACACTTACCAGGTTGCACATTGGTCCGACTTTTCCTACTCCTCCTCAGACGAAGAGGAGAATCGTTACAGTCATGCACAAAGTAGATGTCCTAACCGACTTGCCAAAACTATAGTTTGTCAACAAGAAATGTGTGGAGTGGTTGAAAAACGAGTTTTAATGACTCCAACGTAAGTGTATGTAAACTTCCGACTTCAACTGTATATATACATATACACACTACTTTTATATATACCTTAATTTATTATTCCATCCCCGGCAAGTAGCCTAGTGGTTAGAGCATTGGGCCAGTAACCAAAAGGTTGCTGGATCAAATCCCTAATGTAAAAATCTGTCATTTTGACCCCTGAACCAGGCAGTTAACCCAGTGTTCCCTGGTTCGCCGTCATTGTAAATAAGAATTTGTTCTTAACTGACTTGCCTAGTTAAATATAGGTAAAAAAGGTAAATAAACCCTCCCCCAATTGGAGTAAACTAATAAACAAYAACACTTAGTCTTCTACTTCCAGTTTATACACATTTTACAGACACAATCTATTTTACAATAGTTATATTTCGTTTGTTTTTAGTCCTGGCCTTCCTCTATTTTTGATATCCATCCAGGTTRATTTTATTTACAACTGTGCTATTTCACAAAAGTTCTGAACCTATATACATTTTACAGACCCTGTATGTTTTACATTTGTTATCTTGTAATTAGTCCCACCCTTCAGCTCCATTCAACCCCTCCCATCTATCTCTTAACACCATCCATTTTGGATTTCTATTTGCCATATATTTGCCACTTCCTTCTCTTTATCTTACTCTATATCTCTTCCTTCTCTCAGTTCCTTTCTGTCTCTCCACCTGAGAGGAAGACTGAATTGAAGGCTTAGCCAGGACAATGGGTTTGCTGCGGTCAGCACAGTCCAGCCCAGCTTAGTGATTTAAAAGGCCCCTCTACCTACCTTCTCTCGTGTACACACAAACACACGCCTTGCTGAATTATGGTCCATTAAAGTCAATTCCCCCTCAGTGCACCATTGCGAGTCAAAAGTCATCAGTGTTGGGCTGTGCTGAGATATCTTTCTGTACTACAGTTAACAATGTACACAACACACACATGTATAGTTGCAAGGCTATTCGCATGTGTAGACCTACAAAGCAACCAATTCATTTTACACTGGTACATCTGATACATACATTCAGTTTATTATGTACAACACCCCGTTCATGAAAATAGTTCACTCCTAAAGACAGTGAGTCACGTGGCCATGGTTTGCTATAAAAAGCAGGCAGACAGGCATTCAGTTACTGTTTGATTGAATGTTAGAATGGGMAAAACGAGTGACCTAAACGACTTTGAGCGTGGTATGATCGTCGGTGCCAGGCGCGCCAGTTCCAGTATCTCAGAAACGGCCGGCCTCCTGGGCTTTTCACACACGACAGTGTCTAGGGTTTACAGAGAATGGTGCAACAAAAAAACATGCAGTCAGCGGCAGTCCTGTGGGCGAAAACAACCAGTTAATGAGAGATCGAAGGAGAATGGCAAGAATTGTCCAATCTAACAGGTGGGCCACAAACAGGCAAATAACGGCACAGTACAACAGTGGTGTTCAGAGTGACATCTCGGAASGCACAACTCGTCGGCCCTTGACACGGATGGGCTATTGCAGCAGACGACCACACGGGTTCCACTCCTATCAGCTAAAAACAAGAAGAAGTGTCTCCAGTGGGYAYGTGATCACCAATAAAAACATTGCCTGGTCCAACAAATCCCAGTTCCTGTTGTGTCATGCTGATGGCAGAATCAGGTTTAGCACGAGTCCTTGTCCCCATCCTGCCTGGTGTCAACGGTACAGGCTGGTTGCAGTGGTGTAATGGTTTKGGGAATGTTTTCCTGACAAAAGTTAGGTCCCTTGATACCAAATGAGCAACTTATCCATGCCCCAACGAATTCAGGCTGTTCTGGAGGCAAAAGGGGGTCCGACCCAGTAAACCTAATAAACTGGCCACAGAGTGTAATCAATAACTTCCTAAGATCCTATCACTGTTTGTGAGTAAGATAATGCGCTTGTCTGAATACATGACGTGGTTGAGTGTTTCCCACTGGGCACAGACGTCAGTTGTCAACTAATGTGAATTCATCATGAAATCAGCAAAACATTTCTCTATGACATTGGATTTAGGTTAAAAGTTGGGTGAAAAAATACAAAATTCCATTACTTTGATGACTTTTTGCAAATCCAATCAGYTTTCCAAGTTGATTCAACATCATCACATAGATATTTGTTGTTGAAATGATGTGGAAACACAGTTGATTCAACCAGACTTTCCAGTAAATCTCTCCCAGATAGAATTTCCTTTGTATCAAGTGAGTCTGCCCTCCTATCTATCTATCTATTCAATTCAATTCAATTCAAGGGGCTTTATTGGCATGGGAAACATGTGTTAACATTGCCAAAGTAAGTGAGGTAGATATTATACAAAAGTGAAATAAACAATACAAATTAACAGTAAACATTACACATACAGAAGTTTCAAAACAATAAAGACATTACAAATGTTATATTATATATATACAGTGTTGTAACAATG
>NC_036860.1:2391543-2407510 GCF_002910315.2 Salvelinus sp. IW2-2015
CGCATATTCCACGGTAGTTATTGGGGTCAAATTTGTCTCCACTTTTGTGGATTGGGGTGATCAGTCCTTGGTTCCAAATATTGGGGAAGATGCCAGAGCTAAGGATGATGTTAAAGAGTTTTAGTATAGCCAATTGGAATTTGTGTCTGTATATTTGATCATTTCATTAAGGATACCATCAACACCACAGGCCTTTTTGGGTTGGAGGTTTTTATTTTGTCCTGTAACTCATTCAAGGAATTGGAGAATCCAGTGGGTTCTGTAGTCTTTAATATTGATTCTAGGATTTGTATTTGATCATGTATATGTTTTTGTTCTTTATCTTTGTTATAGAGCCAAAAAGATTGGAGAAGTGGTTTACCCATACATCTCCATTTTGATAGATAATTCTTCGTGTTGTTGTTTGTTTAGTGTTTCCAATTTTCCCAGAATTGGTTAGAGTCTATGGAGTCTTCAATTACATTGAGCTGATTTCTGACGTGCTGTTCCTTCTTTTTCCGTAGTGTATTCTGTATTGTTTTAGTGATTCACCATAGTGAAGGCGTAGACTCAGTTTCCGGTCTCATGTTTTTTGTTGGACAGGTTCCTCAATTTATTTCTTAGATTTTTGCATTCTTTATCAAACCATTTGTCATGTTGTTCATTTTCTTCGGTTTTCTATTTGAGATTTTTAGATTTGATAGGGAAGCTGAGAGGTCAAAAAATACTGTTAAGATTTTCTACTGCCAGTTTACACCTTCACTATTGCAGTGGAACATTTTACCCAGGAAGTTGTCTAAAAGGATTGAATTTGCTGTTGCCTAATTGTTTTTTGGTAGGTTTCCAAACTGCATTCCTTCCATCTATAGCATTTCTTAATGTTACTCAGTTCCTTTGGCTTTGATGCCTTATGATTGAGTATTGCTCCTGTTCTAGTATCTATCTATCTATCTATCTATCTATCTATCTATCTATCTATCGTATCTATCTATCTATCTATCTATCTATCTATCTATCTATCTATCTAATCTATCTATCTATCTATCTATCTATCTATCTAATCTTACTATCTATCTATCTAATCTATCTATCTATCTATCTATCTATCTATCTATCTATCTATCTATCTATCTATCTATCTATCTATCTATCTATCTATCTATCTATCTATCTATCTATCCCTTGTGATGCATAATTCACCCTGAATGTAACAACACACCGAACCTCCGGGTGCTCCCTTTTAAGTTCAAAATACTTAATAATTTAAAATAAGTAATTGAATTGCACAATCATTTCAAGCTTCACTTACAGACAGTTTATACAGCGAAGAACTTGAAACCCCAGTTACGCAACAGCCTCGTATTAGGTTCCCTTCTTTTGGCTTGATAAATATTTTATGGAAATTTTAGAAACACCTTTTCATTTTGGGATTAATTGGCAAGAGATGCCAGAGGGCCTAGTATTGCTATTTTAATGTTTTAGCCTTTCAACGTATTATTCCAACAGCAACAGGGACTTATTTTAGGGATTGCAAGAAGTAGCCCAGGCTATACATTACAATACTAAAGATCCTTAAGAGTCTATTGACGCACCTGTGCTTCAATCTGAGTAAAAACWTTTTTTTTTAAATCCCCATCAAAATCCGTCAATTTAATTTTGAGATATCATTTTTTTTGTATGGGTTGCGTCTCAACCCACCACATCCACCTATGTCGACCGTCCACATCTGCGGTGGAAGGTGGCTGAGCTACAGTGGTGTTTGTCAGACCATGAGACATCCCAATMATCGGTCTTCTCACAAAAACATCTATAGCGTCCGAACGGTTTGGCCTAAACTATTATTCTACTTTATGGAAAGTGGAGACTCTCAAAAACACAATGACAAACATGAAAAATATGTGTACTGTCTTAATAAAACACAATTTTCCACCACGTGCTAGAGTGGCTTATGCTACTTCCTGATGTTCAGCCAATCAGGTAGAAGCAGTCTGTTGTTTACCACCGGCTGAACACCCTGTGCAACATCAGGAAGTAGCATTAGCCACTCTAAAGTTAGTATGATGGTGGCAAACAGTTATTTCCTTTTAGTACTCATATTTTTCCAGATAGTTAAGGAGGAAACCGACGCCCTTGCAGCCTGAATGGAGGATGTTTTATGTACGAGCCGGTCGCCGGGGGACATGAGTGTATAGCCGTGTACATTCCAGTTGGACGCAGATGACAAACGACGTAAAAGGAATAATAGCGCCATCTGCCGGCCGTTTAGTCTACACAGGATGTATGTCGCAAGGCCAAGGCAGGTAGGTAACTGCAGGGTATTAATCAATTATTGATGAAGGATTTGCAAAAAGTCCTACGCCCTTGGGCTAACCCTGTTTACACCGACAAGTAGGCTAGCTAGCCTAAGTARCACAGTGTCCCAAGGGTAACGCAGTCAGTTTCAGACAGAAATAATCAATCATTTTAGATGAATGTCAAATGTCTACTTGATGTCATGCCAACATCATTTGGCGACAGATACTTTAATAGAGGATAATGAGAGAGTCATTTCAGGGCAAAAAGACTCAGAGGACATGCTTCCTCCTAATCTTCTAGAAGTTCTACAAGCAAGAAACATTGAGCTGTTAATTCATTATTCATGGKTTCACACAAGAAGAAAGAGSAGTCAGTATGCATATTMATGTTTMTATTAAATATTACTAGCCAGACCTTTGAAGGCAAAGGAAAGTACTCRGGGTGGGGAGKTGTAAAGTGGATTAGAGAGAGTTTTRCAGTACYCKATGTAGGGCCTACTACACAACTTGTTGGTGGTGATGGYGGTTTTCTASTCCACRAATTGTTCAAATGGGCTRTCTAGTGTTCACAGTGTAAATTGTGAACGTGGTATATTGTTATATAAGAGCTGTCAGCTCTTCTTTGCCTTTTGGCTCGTCTCATTGGCGGTGAGTTGGAAAGGTTTTGTTGTGATGTAATTTGATGCTTAATGGTAGATGACAGTGATATGTGGTGTCTGTGTATAGGGTAWCCCTCAGTCGAGTAGTTTTTGTTTCCTCCTATTGCCCCCTGCTTGTTAGTGAGGGCCTTTCCCSCTGCTGGCAATTGCTTCTCCATAGTAACAATTATGTCACTGTCACACACATCCAGCCTYTCATAGCCACATTCACACACACAACACCACAGGGAAAGAACACACACACAAACACACACATCTAAAAAGAATGACACAGTGTCATGGTTTCCGAAAGATCACTAGATCTCACAAAGTCTGTACAACAAATCAAACTCATTTATGTAGAATACAATTTGACAGTCATAGATGAAGCTATGTTTGTTTGCTGAACAAAATAGATAAGCCTAATATTACATTTAGTAATACAATTGTTGACAATGTCATGCCACTACCACTTGTAATTCTGGTGGTAAGGGCAGGTAACAACACAACACATCCGCCACGCTGATCCTCAACACAGGGGCACCTCAGCCCCCTCCTGTACTCCCTGTTCACTCATGACTGCACGGCCAGGCACAACTCCAACACCATCTTTTAAATTTGCTGATGACACAACAGTGGTAGGCCTGATCACCGACAACAACGAGACAGCCTATAGGGAGGAGGTCAGAGACCTCCAGACCTTGTCCTGGCCGTGTGGTGCCAGGACAACAACCTCTCCCTCAACGTGATCAAGACAAAGTAGATTATTGTGGACTACAGGAAAAGGAGGATCAAGCACGCCCCCATTCTCATCGACGGGGCTGCAGTGGAGCAGGTTGAGAGCTTCAAGTTCCTTGGTGTCCACATCAACAACAAACTAACATGGTCCAAGCACACCATGACAGTCGTGAAGCGGGCACGACAAAACCTATTCCCCCTCAGGAGACTGAAAATATTTGGCATGGGTCCTCAGATCCTCAAAAGGTTCTACAGCTGCACCACCGAGAGCATCCTGACTGGTTGCATCACTGCTTGGTATGACAACTGCTCGGCCTCTGACCGCAAGGCACTACAGAGGATAGTGCGAACAGCCCAGTACATCACTGGGGCCAAGCTTCCTGCCATCCAGGACTTCTATACCAGGCGGTGTCAGAGGAAGAGCCTGAAAATTGTCAAAGACTCCAACCACCCCAGTCATAGACTGTTCTCTCTGCTACCACATGGCAAGCAGTACCGGAGAGCCAAGTCTAGGTCTAAGAGACTTCTAAACAGCTTCTACCCCCAAGCCATARGACTCCTGAACATCTAGTCAAATGGCTACCCAGACTATTCACATTGCCCCCCCTCCCCTCTCCACACCACTGCCACTCTCTGTTGTAATCTATGCATAGTCACTTTAATTAACTCTACCTACATGTACATACTCCCTCAACTAACCGGTGCCTCCGCACATTGACTCTGTACCGGCACCCCCCTGTATATATTGTTATTTTTTACTGATCCTCTTTAATTACTTGTTACTTTTATCTCTTATTCTTATCCATATTTTTTTAACTGCACTGTCGGTTAGGGGCTTGTAAGTGAGCATTTCACTGGAAGGTCTACACCTGTTGTATTTGGCGCATGTGAATAAAATGCTCTCAAAATTTAAAAAAATTGAGAGAAATACGCTTTTTGTGCTTTTGGAAAATGTCTGGGATCTTTTATTTCAGCTCATGAAACATGGGACCAACACTTTATATGTTGCGCTTATATTTTTGTTCAGTATACATCAGCTCTTTTAAAACCGCCCATTAAAGAATGGTACAAAAGAATGGTACGAGAGTAGGTGTTCAAACCCATCCTGTGTTAACCAGTAGATTCAACATTGGGACTTTTCTTTGTTCTATATTGCACCACACTGACACACACACACACGCACGCACGCACGCACGCACGCACGCACGCACACACGCACGCACGCACACGCATATACACACACTGTCTGATTTGAGGCAAAGCCCTCAAGCATGTGCAAAGCGTGTGCACTCTGTCTGCACGACCACCCACCATTGCAAACTGTGATTGATGTACTGCAGACGCATTAACAGACAGCCCAGTCTTTTGACCTTCAAATCACCTACCTTGCCATCCCCCCTATTTCTGTTCCTGACTTGGTATGTTCTGGCTAGAACCTGATTTGTGTGGTGTCGGAATGGGTCACTGAGCTGGGGGGCTTGGGGGCTGGGGTGTTGGTTGGGGTTTAACAAGCCCCCATGCAGATTAAATACCACACTGTACATTCGGCTAGTGTCTGTGAGGAGAGGGAAAGGGTGAGTGGCGCATTGTGAGAGAATGGCGGAATAGCACAAGGCATAAAAATGTGTTYTGGGAGAGGGACACTACATGGAAAAAGGGATAGCAGATGGCTAACAGAGACATTTAAAAAGAGAGGAAGACAGAGCGAAATGTATATCACAGCGTCCAGCTGCTCTCTTGTCACTGAGAATAACGATCACTCTCTTTTCATGTTTTTCCCCTTGTTGTAATGGTTCCCTTCTCATACCTTGCTTCTATCCCCCTCTCTCTCTCTCTCTCTCTCTCTCTCTGTCTGGTGGATGCTCAACCTGTCTCTATTTCTATCATGCTTTCTCCTGGACTTACATGTCTCTCTTTTTTGACCTTTCTCCATCTTTCACATTTTGTTCTGTTATCTCTCTCTTTCTCTTTCTCGTTCTCTTTCTCTCTCTTCTCCCTCTTCTCTCTGTTTCCCACTCTCCTTTAAAGAACCAATGCAGTCAACCATGATTTCCCTTGTTTTTTTGAATATTTTCACACTATGACGTTGGAATAATATTGTGAAAATTATGAGAATGCCCTTTAAGTGTAAGAGGTGTTTGAATAGACCAATAAGAAAGAGAGTTCCAAACATCTCTAGCAATAACAGCTAGTTTTCAGTTTCCCACTCCACACACCACTCCCAGACAATCCTAGCTAAACTCTTGCTTGAGAAATTTCTCTTTGCTAAGAAGCTATTTTGTTTCTCTTTGACCATTTTAATTGAAAGCAATCCCCAGTAGGGCACTTAATTGTTACCCAGAAATGATTTGGTATGGTGATAAAAACAGCTGCATTGAGCCTTTAAGGCTCTGATTTGTGGATTCTGTCACATTTCAACAGCTGGAATCGCTGCTCCATCTCATAGTGAGGCTTGGGAAACAGGCTCTGTGCACTGCATAGTAATTACGTGTTTAATATCTCTAATGAGATCATTGTACAACTGTTGTCTTTCTAACATAACATTTGTATTTCTTATTACGCATCCTTGATAATAAAAAGTAGAATGAGGCATGCAATTAAGATAAACAAACCTTCATATCATAAAAAGCAGCATTAATATTAATGGGACATGTTTTTTACATCATCATCCTTATTCAATACCTACAGCTGCTATAATAGCACTATTTTTCTGACTTCATATGCCAAGGTCATGCACGTGACATTTTTAATCAGTGATTCAGCTCCCTTTTGACGAAAGCAGATGAAGTGTACAGCTGCAGGGTTTATTACAAAACATAGGCCTACACATGTCTCAAGTAAAGACTCCCTTGGAACCTTATATTGCCTATCCACATGCTCTMACACACAGAATGATACTAAGGTACATAGATAGAATACTACATGAATTCACACTTAATTAAACACTCCTTGCATGTGGCAAATACATGCACTCTCACAAACACACAGGCACACACATGGCACACACGCTATGACACACAGGCACGCCACCCTTTACCATGCTTGACATTTCACCCATTTTGCACCCACCACATGTAAGCTGTCCAATGACATTTAAGCAGCACTGCAGCAGAGAGCGAGGACAGAGAGAGCGAGGGACAGTGGGGAGAGGGGGGGTCGAAGGGGTTTCCAGGGGTCTCTTTTCCAGAACACTGACCAATGGCTCTATAAATTCTGTCCCCCTCATTTCCCTAAATGTTCCATGCCTCCCTCTCCTAACCCTCCGGCATAGTCTTCCATACCAGTTTCTATTACCTCTGCCACTCTTCATTCTTTGCTCTTTATTTCTATTTTCTTTCCAATTTTACTCCCTTAGTCCCTCTTTGTTTCTCACCTTCTTCTGCCACCTCACAAACCCTCCCCCCTCCATCTCTCTGTCTCCCCGTATCCCTCCTAGTCTGTCAGAGCAACGTTTCTCCATCTCTTTATGTTGATCTCACTTTCTTTGTTCCCTCTCTCTCATCCTCCGCTCTCTCCCTGTCTGTCTCCCCACCCTCCTCTGTGTTCAGATGAATGATTGAGAGGCTCCATTCGACGACAGCCGTGGGATTGGAACGTCAGTCAACAGGAAATTCTCACTCCTCCCTTGCTGTTGTCAGATCACTGGGAGGCCAGGGCCTCTTTGATCCCCCATAATGCTGCTTGATCGTGGTGTCAGCTCCGACTCTTTGCAAACACCTCTCTAGGCACTGTGTGCTGAGATCAATACCACTTCCACGAGGGGGCTTCTCTCCCTGCACCAACTCCTCCGAGCGCTTGCATGGCTCAGAGATTTGACATCTGAAAATCCACTCTCTGTACACCCTTATCAAAACAGTGGAAGTCTGAGTAAGCACACTCTGTAGTTTAACACTGTGCCAAGTGACTGTGTTTGACMCTGGCTCTCCGTGTGTCACCAATGACTCTTGCTGTTCTGTCCCATGTGTTTTGACAGGTAGCCCCTCTTAATCACCTTCACCTTGGACAAGACTGTCTGATAAATACAATCATGGCAATGAATGTACTGTAACACACCATTCCTAGGGGAGTCTAAGCACCAGGGCAAGCATGGGCACTATCATTCCGGTTGTGGTTTTGGAGACCTCTCCATCCTCTATTCTTGACTTAAACCTGGGTTGTCCACAGGCACTTCCTTTGTTCCAGAGCTCTTGTGCTGTAGCAGAGGCTTGTTGACAAATGATGTCTATCTCTCACACAGCAGTGCACATGCAGCACTTTGATGGACTCCCTCTGCATGGGTTATGGAGCAAGCCCTTCCTGTCACTCTCCAGTGATGGATGGATGGGTCCTGGACCGTGGTGCTGTATGCTCCAAACATCACTCTCCCTATAACTGGTACTGGGATCGATCATTCTGGGCCTCAGGCACTGAACTATAACCTCCCTGGTGGTGACTGTAGGTGCATCCTCAGCCTAGACGGGACTAGGATCTCATGAAACAGAGAAACAGATGCCCTGTCACAGTTTAAGTTAAGGTCACAGTTTCTTTCATTCCCCCATGTGGCCTCCACCCAAGTTCGTCATATTTTCAATGGGCACAAGATGAGTATCAGCTGTCGTGACAGACATTTCAGCTTTTTTTCTCTTACAACTTGGTTGCGCAATCTTTACCCATGGTTAAGTCTAAAGGGTCTCTGATCCGGTCAGACGTCTTAATTAGGGGATGCCAGCGATGACGCATCGTAAGCAGTGTGTACTGGCTTTTAGTTATGGGATTGCTTCCAATCAGAAATGTTTCAGCTACAGAGATGAACACAGCAGGTATTCAAACAGGAGAGTAGATCTATTAAAGCACACAGTGTGAGTGACCTTCAACGAAACAACGGAATATATTATCAGATCATCTTGGTTCTTCACTAAGTTCTGCTCTCATGTTGAGCCATTAAGTGGTCTCACTTTCTTTTACAATTGGTAACATTATGCCTGATAATGACTCTCAGGCTGGACATGACTCTGTCTAACACAGAACAATTTGTAGTGTTTATTTCGTGAAAATGCTGTGACCTTCAAAAATACACTGAGTGTACAAAACATTAGGAACACCTGCTCTTTCCATGACATAGACTGATCAGGTGAATCCAGGTGAAAGCTATGATCCCTTATTGATGTCACTTGTTAAATCCACTTCAATCCGTGTAGATGAAGGGGAGGAGACAGGTTAAAAAGTGATTTTTAAGCATGGCAACAATTGAGATATGGATTGTGTATGTGTGCCATTCAGAGGGTGAACGGGCCAGACAAAAGATTTAAGTGCCTTTGAACCGGGTATGGCAGTAGGTGCCAGGCACACCGGTTTGTGTCAAGAACTGCAACAGTTTCCCGTGTGTATCAAGAATGGTCCACCACCCAAAGGACATCCAGCCAACTTGACACAACTGTGGGAAGCGTTGGAGTCCACATGGGCCAGCATCCCTGTGGAATGCTTTCGCCACCTTGTAGAGTCCATGCCACGACGAATTGAGTAAGGTGTTCTTAATGTTTTGTACACTCAGTGTATGTTGAGGATTCTACCACTTGATCTTCTGCACACATCCAATCAGAAACACATCACCCCACTGGTAATGATGGGCTTGAGACTTGCAGGGGTTAGGTGGAAAATGTAGACTCCTTTTGGCTCGGAAGGCTCATCTATGAGAGGGTTAGGTCTCATTATGACGGAATAACAGAGCCAGAATGGAGCCACATCCCCACTCAACCGCCCGGAAGCCATAATATCAGTACGTCAGCAGCCTGGCTTATCCCAGTAATTTCATGTATAGCCACGCACATCTCTGAGGGGCTCAGCTTCCCCCCTATCAGCTACACACAGACACACTGGATCGACGAAAAGCCTGCTTCAGCCCAATCACCATTACAACCCTTTTAAGGTCAAGCTAAAACTGTGTCAATCCATAACTGTTGGAGCCCAAAGCTACAGTGGAGAGTGGGGAAGGAGGCGATAAGCGTTAAGAGCATGTTCCAATACTGTGCCATAGCCCATATCCATAATTGTCTATATTGCATCACTTTTAAGACTCTACAGTGTTCATCCGTAGCCTGTAGTGTGAGGTGTCCCTTTGAGATGACAGAGTGAGAAGGACCCCGGGCGCTGATCTACGCGATGCAAACCCTCAACCCAAGCCTCATCGGGCAGTGCATTACTTTCAGTCCAAATCCTCAACAGGGCACTGAGAGACAACCCAGCACTGGTTCCAGGACCTGCTGCTCCATGCTAATCTACACCTCATTAGCTGGAGAATATCAAATAGAACTGACTTAGGGCACTGTCTGTTTAGGCTGCACTCCAAGCCCTGTGCACTCTTCATTATAATCCTATTCCCCTCTCAACCTCCTTAAACTGCACAGTCTAACCTGTTGAACGTAGCAGAAGCAACCAGCAGTTATATGCCTGCAGCCTCCTGGGCAGACTGAAGGGGGAGGAAGGGGGAGAGATTGAGGGGGAGAGTAGGAGTCCGTGGCTTTTGTAAAGACAGCTGGAGGGTCAGAAGAAGAGCGCCAGAGGGCGTTGGAGAGAAGTTCTTGTGCTGTGATCAAACACATCTGCCTTCGTTTGACACATACGAGAACGCACACATGAAACAAGCCAGGCAGCCAGTAATCAACACCAACTCACAAACACAGTAATGGAAGTTGAGGCTTCCGTCATACAAACACTAACAATACCCACTCTGACAGAACAAACACACACAGAACACACTCTGACAGAACAAACACCAACAGACACTCTGACAGAACAAACACCAACCAGACACACTTCTGACAGAACAACACTAACAACACACTCTGATAGAACAAACACCACAGAGACACACTCTGATAGAACAAACCTAACAGACACACTCTGACAAGAACAAACACTAACAGACACACACTGATAGAACAAACCTTAACAGACAACTCTGATAGAACAAACACCAACAGACACACTTGATAGAACAAACACCAACAAGACACACTCTGACAGAACAAACACTAACAGACACGCTCTGACAGAACAAACATTCTAAACAACACACTCTGACAGGAACAAACACTAACATACACACTCTGACAGAACAAAACACTAACAGACAGCACTCTGACAGAACAAAAACACTAACAGACACACTCTGACAGAACAAACACTAACAGACACACTCTGACAGAACAAACACTAACAGACACACTCTGATAGAACAAACACTAACTTATTTGGGTTAGTCTGTAGTGGTGTGTCTCACTCAAAAAGGATGGTCTCAGTCCCATTTCATTCCCAGTGTGGTGCGGTTCGCTGCAGGTGAGAAGGCAGTCTGGACCAAACACAGGAAAAGAACCAGAGGTGAGCGGTATTATTGGTTGTTTGACTGAGAGCATTTGATGAAATGCACACAGTACCAGCTGTGGCTGCATAAAACATTCTGTGAATAGCAGCGCATTTATGAGCACATCCAATGCAGGTTAGGGGAGACTGGAGCTGAGAATAGCCTATTCACGTCGCAGTTAGAGCGGCTATTCCGCTGTTTCCTCCCGCATGTTGTTCGAAGACCAAAGCGAAAGTAATATGAAGTTTGGGACACACAAGTTATTCTTCCTGATAATCAGAGATGGAGTTAACATGAGCGTTTGTGCCCAATAAACAAATGACATGCATGAACACGTGGTTTTGTTTTGGCATTTTAGTTTGTTTGACATTTGGCAATGTGAGAACACCCGGACCAAATGGAAAAAATTACAATGTAACAAATAATCAAACCCTGATTCGAACTATAGCTCAGAACTAACAAACACACTCTGACAGAACAAACACTAAAAAACAATGACAGAATCACAAACATGACAGCATGCAGGTAGGTTGACTCAAGTACACACAAATGCACAAATACTGTACATACAGTGCATTTGGAAAAAATTCTGACCCATTGACTTTTTTCACATTTTGTTACATTACAGCCTTATTCTAAAATGTATTAAATAGTTTTTTTCCTCATCAATCTACACACAATACCCCATAATATTTTTTTTGCAAATGTATAGAAAATAAAAAACTTTAATATCACATTTTCATAAGTATTCAGACACTTTACTAAGTACTTCGTTGAAGCATCTTTGGCAGCGATTATATCCTCAAGTATTTTGGGAGTTTCTCCTATTCTTCTCTCAAGCTCTGTCAGGTTGGATGGGGAGTGTCGCTGCACAGCTATTTTCAGGTCTCTCCAGAGATGTTCGATCGGGTTCAAGCTCTGGCTGGGCCACTCAAGGACATTCAGCGACTTGTCCCGAAGACACTCATGCGTTGTCTTGGCTGTGTCCTTAGGGTTGTKGTCCTGTTGGAAGGTGAACCTTTGCCCCAGTCTGAGGTCCTGAGTGCTCTGGAGCAGGTTTTCATAAAGGATCTCTCTGTACTTTGCTCCATACATCTTTCCCTTGATCCTGACTATGTGGCTCCAGAGTGGCGCAGTGGTCTAATATACTGCATCACAGTGCAAGAGTATCTGCAGTATCTGGTTCAAATCCAGGCTGCATCACATCCGGCCGTGATTGGGAGTCCCATAGGGTCGGTGTCACAAAGATGACGCTGGAGAGACGAAGCAGGTACGGGGAGTAACATTTAATAAATAACGGACATGGAACGAGACATAAACAGCGTTAGCAAACAGAAAACAATCAATGCAGAAGCGGGGAACAGAGCTGGGGAACTGACACATATAGGGGAGGAAATGAACAGGTGATAAGAGAGTCCAGGTGAGTCCAATAACGCTGATGCGCGTGACGAGGAAAGGCAGGTGTACGTGATGGATGGCAGGAGTGAGTGATGCAAGGCATTCTGGCGCCCTCAAGCGCCAGGGGGAGGGGAAGAGCGGGAGCAGACGTGACAGTCGGCGCACAATTGGCCCAGTGCTGTCCAGGTTTGGCCAGGGTAGGCCGTCATTGTAAATAAGAATTTGTTCTTAACTGACTTGCCTAGTTAAATAAAGGTTAAATAAAAAAGTATCCTAGTCCCTGCTGCTGAAAAACATCCCCACAGCATGATGCTGCCACCACCATGCTTCACCTTAGGGATGATTCCAGGTTTCCTCCAGACGTGACACTTGGCATTCAGGCCAAAGAGTTCAATCTTGGTTTCATCAGACCAGAGAATCTTGTTTCTCATGGTCCAAGTCCTTTAGGTGCCTTTTGGCAAACTCCAAGCGGGCTATCATGTGCCTTTTACTGAGGAGTGGCTTATGTCTGACCACTCTACCATAAAGGTCTGATTGGGGTGGAGTGCTGCAGAGATGGTTGTCCTTCTGGAAAGTTCTCCCATTTCCACAGAGGAACTCTGGAGTTCTGTCAGAGTGACCATCGGGTTCTTGGTCACCTCCCTGACCAAGTGTCACGTTCTGACCTTAGTTCCTTTTTTATGTCTTTGTGTTAGGTTGGTCAGGGTGTGAGTTGGGGTGGGTAGTCTATGTTCTTTTTTCTATGTTGTTGTATTTCTGTGTTTGGCCTGGTATGGTTCTCAATCAGAGGCAGCTGTCGATCATTGTCTCTGATTGAGAATCATACTTAGGTAGCCTGTTTTCCCCATTTTGGTTGTGGGTGTTTATTTTCTGTCTTAGTGTATGTTCTCCTTGCAGAACTGTTTCGTTTTCGTTTTGTCCTCGTTGTTATTTTGTTAAGTGTTCAGTTTATTAAAATATGACAAACNGGTGATAAGAGAGTCCAGGTGAGTCCAATAACGCTGATGCGCGTGACGAGGAAAGGCAGGTGTACGTGATGGATGGCAGGAGTGAGTGATGCAAGGCATTCTGGCGCCCTCAAGCGCCAGGGGGAGGGGAAGAGCGGGAGCAGACGTGACAGTCGGCGCACAATTGGCCCAGTGCTGTCCAGGTTTGGCCAGGGTAGGCCGTCATTGTAAATAAGAATTTGTTCTTAACTGACTTGCCTAGTTAAATAAAGGTTAAATAAAAAAGTATCCTAGTCCCTGCTGCTGAAAAACATCCCCACAGCATGATGCTGCCACCACCATGCTTCACCTTAGGGATGATTCCAGGTTTCCTCCAGACGTGACACTTGGCATTCAGGCCAAAGAGTTCAATCTTGGTTTCATCAGACCAGAGAATCTTGTTTCTCATGGTCCAAGTCCTTTAGGTGCCTTTTGGCAAACTCCAAGCGGGCTATCATGTGCCTTTTACTGAGGAGTGGCTTATGTCTGACCACTCTACCATAAAGGTCTGATTGGGGTGGAGTGCTGCAGAGATGGTTGTCCTTCTGGAAAGTTCTCCCATTTCCACAGAGGAACTCTGGAGTTCTGTCAGAGTGACCATCGGGTTCTTGGTCACCTCCCTGACCAAGTGTCACGTTCTGACCTTAGTTCCTTTTTTATGTCTTTGTGTTAGGTTGGTCAGGGTGTGAGTTGGGGTGGGTAGTCTATGTTCTTTTTTCTATGTTGTTGTATTTCTGTGTTTGGCCTGGTATGGTTCTCAATCAGAGGCAGCTGTCGATCATTGTCTCTGATTGAGAATCATACTTAGGTAGCCTGTTTTCCCCATTTTGGTTGTGGGTGTTTATTTTCTGTCTTAGTGTATGTTCTCCTTGCAGAACTGTTTCGTTTTCGTTTTGTCCTCGTTGTTATTTTGTTAAGTGTTCAGTTTATTAAAATATGACAAACACTTACCACGCTGCATTTTGGTCCTCTTCTCCTTTACCAGACGAAAGTCATTACACTAAGGCCCTTTTCCCCCAATCGCTCAGTTTGGCTGGGCGGCCAGCTCTAGGAAGAGTCTTGGTGGTTCCGAACTTCTTCCATTTAAGAAAGATGGAGGCCATTGTGTTCTTGGGGACCTTCAATATTTCAGACATTTTTTGTTACCCTTCCCCAGATCTGTGCCTCGACACAATCCTGTCTCTGAGCTCTACGGACAATTTCGACAATTTCGAGTCTCATAGCAAAGGGTCAGAATAGTTATGTAAATAAGTTATTTCTGTTTCATATTTTTAATACATTTGACATTTTTTACAAAAAAAACTGTTTTCACTTTGTCATTATGGGGTATTGTGTGTAGATTGATGAGAAAAAAAGATTTAATACATTTTAGAATAAGGCTGTAATGTAACAAAATGTGGAAAAAGTAAAGTGGTCTGAATACATTACGAATACACTGTAGCTACAGTACACAACATAGCTCAAAGCACACACACACAGATTGCAGAGGACACATGCATGAGCATGTATGTGGTGCAGTGACTGTTATTCCCACAGCATCCTCTCTGTTTCTCAGAGTATCATTACCATAGCGTCATATGTTGACTGGTAGGCAAACACGGTACGTATGTAATTGGCACTGGCCCCATGTGGATTTTAATCACAGTGAATATACATAGAAATTAACATACATATACAACCCCCCCTCCCCCTTTTCACTTAACACTCCCTCCGCCCGTCCCAATTCCCTCATCTCCTTGTTTTGATTTCAATGTCACACGGATGCTATCGCTYTCCCCCTCACAGACTGCCTCTGCAACATGCAATTACACACGCTCCACAATTGCAGATCCCCCTTATCTACAAAGAGAAAAGGAACAGTGTCAATATAGAACTTGCACACAGTCCAGCCAGCCAAGATTATTCAACGCAGGGGTATTTTCCTCTGAACGTGTTTGTTTAGATAGTGGTCAGCCACTGTATGAGCAGGATCAACTTCGTCATCACTACAGTATCAGCGTCATCAACAACAACAGGGACATCGTCTTCATCGTGTTCAATAACAGTAGTGTAATTGTCGTTATTGCCAAAACATTAACAAATGATGAATGTTGAGATCGGTCTGTTCAAGCATATAGTAAAGCTTAAATAATTMATGGTGCAGTTCTAAGGAGTTTAGACCAGTCAGTCTCCTGCATTGTAATGAACCATTAGCTCTGTCCATGGTGCTCAAACACAGCTCACAGACAGCAGAAACAAGTGGGATTAGGATAGGCTAGCCCTTGTGCTTTGTGCTCTCTCAATCATGCTCTCTTTCCATCTGTTAGCCTCTCACTTCCTGCTTTCAGTCCCTCTGTTTCTGTCCTTACCCAATTTCCTCTCGTTCTCTTCATGTTCTCGTCTTTCTCTCTATTCCCCAAAATCGATATAAAATGTCCTCAGTCTCTTTATTTGTCATTCTGTCTCTGTCTCTTTCCCTCCGTTGTTTCACAGAGGAACACGCACGGCTTGTTCACTGGGAGCTGTTTGACCCTGAGGGCAGCTCTCCACACTGAGCAGTTCTGTCCAGCTGTCCCACTCACTGCCATGAGAATGCTCTCATACAACACACACACA
>NC_036860.1:2417591-2418917 GCF_002910315.2 Salvelinus sp. IW2-2015
CACACCCACACCACACACACACACCAAACACACACACACCCCACACCACACACATTCATAATGGTTACAAATTGAAAGAGTTTAAAGCCTATGTGCAAATGTGTTTTTTGGCGCACCAATTAAATATGGATGGTAATTACATCAAATGGATTTCAAAATCTATCCATCATCTTCTCAACCAAGCRCAAATCTTGGCTGTGCGCAATCATTGATTATTCAGTGGTTTATAGAAAAAGATGATCTTAAATCATGTTCACACAGCATGTCAACTTAAAGGGAAACATGTTGCCCTTAATTAAACCATCACAATTCAGTAAAGTAAATATTACAATTGTCTTGTATTAATTAGAGATGTATAAGCCTGGAACCAGCCTTTTGAAAGTCCCCCAACTAGGTCCTCACGCTACATGAAGCTAATGAACCTGTCTGTGCTGTCCTCACGTAGAGGGAGCACTACAGAAGCACCTAGAGGTCATGTGACGTGTGAAAACRTCTCCAATTATTGAAACACAGCTATTCTAGGAGAGGTGAGGCRAGGACTTGTTTACGCCACAAACAACTACGTTGAATGATTGAACGAAGGACATAGGCTCAATTATTTAGAACAATTTTACACTGAGTTAAGTTTGTGAGTTGCTTCACTCATTGATGGATGCTACAGTGTAGTGCACGCAGGTTTACAGAGTAAAATTAATAGACTGTAGTGAGGTCTGATACTCAAAGCTGGATTCCTCTGGTATTGTTCAAGCATGAATCAAATTATGCTAATGATAACTTCTGTTGTGATTTCAACCATCTGTAGCTAATTGTTTAGTTTCCTGCTGATGCACTACACAATAATTGCAATAGGCAACGCTACTTCTATTCCTTTTCTTAGATCACTTATATTCAATTACAAACGGCGCTGGGATCGGCATGAAGGTCCTTTTACTCTGAGATTTTATCATCACCCTAGTGGAGGCAGTGGGGGTTCAGGTTGGAGTTGAGGCCTGCCTATCTCCTCCGCACTCCCTGTGGGTGGTAAGGTTGAGGCCTGCCTATCTCCTCCACACTCCCTGTGGGTGGTAAGGGTGAAGCCTTTATCTCCTCCGCACTCCCTGTGGGTGGTAAGGGTGAGGCCTGGCTATCTCCTCCGCACTCCCTGTGGGTGGTAAGGGTGAGGCCTGCCTATCTCCTCCGCACTCCCTGTGGGTGGTAAGGGTGAGGCCTCTTTGTCTCCTCCACTCCCTGTGGGTGGTAAGGATGAGGCCTCTCTGTCTCCTCCACTCCCTGTGGGTGGTAAGGATGAGGCCTCTCTGTCTCCTCCACTCCCTGTGGGTGGTAAGG
>NC_036860.1:2426207-2427328 GCF_002910315.2 Salvelinus sp. IW2-2015
CTGTGGGTGGTAAGGATGAGGCCTCTCTGTCTCCTCCACTCCCTGTGGGTGGTAAGGATGAGGCCTCTCTGTCTCCTCTACTCCCTGTGGGTGGTAAGGGTGAGGCCTCTCTGTCTCCTCTACTCCCTGTGGGTGGTAAGGGTGAGGCCTCTCTGTCTCCTCCACTCCCTGTGGGTGGTAAGGCCACAATCAAAGTGAGTGTATTAGTTCATTACCACCAGACAGCTGGAGCCCACTGAGCAGAAGAGGCCTGCTGTGACCCCCTGCAGTCTCAGCCAGGAGCCAGGGGGTCTCACTGTTAACCTCCAGCTGCTGTGCACTACTGCACAGTACAGTAAAATAGAATAGAATTCAGATTTCATAATTTTGTTTATTGTCCTTTCAAGGCGTATATCACCTTTACTGTCCACTGCTCTGGGGTATGTTTGAAACCCTTTGTTCTTGACACTGTAGTGTCTAAATCACCACCACTGTCACACCAGGTTAGTGTGTTTTTACTTGCCTCTACCATCCACCACTAGCTATAGTGTTTGTTAATACACTTTGTCTTATTTCTACGTGGGGTTTTATCTGTGGCACCCCACCTCGTGTTCAGTCTACCGGGGTTATTATGAGGACACCCCACTGAGTCACCCCCAAATCACACTGAGGGTGTGCTGCCGAGGCTAAGTGTGGGTGGGGAACTTGAGCTTCCAGAAAAGTTTCCCAAACAAAAAGATAAAATAAAGCCTCCAGCGCAGAAAACTMATTCTGGACTGCATGGTGCGACAATGGCTTGGTTCACATTATTTCACTCCCTAAGTGATTTGATTTGATTTGAAGTGCCATCATAGCACCCAACAGCCAGCTTCACTCACCAGGCGTGAAAGTTTAGTCATTTTGTACACATTCCTCATCTGTAGCTCTGCTCTTTCTTTGTCTTGGTGTTCTAGGCTGACAGAACCATCAGCTCTCCCTAAACCCTGTCTCCCTTGATCAATAATTCAGGCTGTGTCTCCCTGGTGCTCGCTAAGGGAGGGATGTAGTAGCAGAAATGACACCCTGTGTTTTGGGTACTGAGTCTCCCACCCCGCGGTGCTCAGAGCCGAGTTCCCTCTCAACCAGGGAGGCTGACGCTGTAG
>NC_036860.1:2428433-2429947 GCF_002910315.2 Salvelinus sp. IW2-2015
ACATTCAACCATTGGATAGTCTGGACTCTGGAGGAGCACCTCTTAGGTCAAGCTAGGCTTTGGGCAAAGATATCATGGGAGCTAGGGTTGAATATTTTCCCTGTATTTTACAAATGTTCCATTCCGAGAATAAATCTCTTTTCTCCCGGGTAACCCGATCATTTCCGGCAAAACCGAAAGTGTTATTCAAAAGCATGATAAAGCATATAAATAGGCCTGTGTCTGGATTTGATTAGAGCTTGTTAGAAAATTCAAGCCTGATGCTACCTGAGCCTGATGAGCCAGACATTAAATACATTTTATGAGCGCTACATTAACAACATTTAATGAGCCCAAAATTTAAAAAAATCACAAGTGATTGTGCCGTTAACCAATACATAGGCCTATATGAAATAGACAACTGCTCATTATGCACGACAAAAAAMCATAAAAGCCCATAGATGGCTGTATGCTCTCTTGGGTAAATACATGAAACTAGCTCCAGTAGCTAATCTTTTTGAATGTGAACTGTATTACTGTACTGTATTTGATTATACTGTATTATATGGACTGGAATTACTCACATCATTCAAACCATGATAAAGCAAGGAGAGAACATGCAATTCTGGTGCAGCACATCTGGCCTACAAAGTTACAATTATCGGCTAGCGAAAATGATTTAAATGTCTAAATTTAATAGGGCCTATTTGTATAATTAGTAGGCTGATGCATATATACCATTCATAATATTTCCCCAATGTTATTATCCTACTTCCTCTTTCTCTCTCTATTGTTACATCATTCCTTCATCACTTTCAACAGTTAAATGGAATATGTTTTGTTGTCCTTATCGTCATCATTCTAATGGCATGCTTGAATAATATGGGACTAGAATTAAACACAGAAGGCTTTCACTTCTATTCACAAAGATTGAATGGTTAGCTGCAAAACAAAAAAAATAAAACATCTTTACAGTAAAACAATAAGGTGACCCCGAAAGCCAGCTGGAGATGGGTCAATTAGATGCTGCAGCAAATGAAGGCCTACCTGTCACTAGAAAAAAAGTGACCATGATGAGATGRTAGGTCTACATGCATTATGAACTGCTCTCAATACTGTCCCCACCCTGAGCGGGGATGATTCATCATGCAGAGGCCGTAGAGAAGCCAGATTTAGACATCACATATAATTCAAGTTCCATTTCACGCATGCTTTTCATATAAATCATATCTTAGAATTGACCTGTTTCTCGCAGTTATTTATCCCAGGAAAAGGGAGTGGTTTTTGGGCAGTAAATCGTGGTAACCGGGTTCCTGCCATTCAACCCTAATGGGAGATAATTCATTTCAACCCCTGACTCCTACTCAAATGAATGTTAAGTCAATTAATCGCATTGTTAGACCTACCATCTCATCATGGTCACTTTTTTTCTAGTGACAGGTAGGCCTTCATTTGCTCAGCATCTAATTGACCATCCAGCTGGCTTTCGGGGTCACCATTGTTTTACTGTAAAGATGTTTTATTTTTGTCTTTTG
>NC_036860.1:2435004-2448093 GCF_002910315.2 Salvelinus sp. IW2-2015
GAACCGCTCTCAATACTGTCCCCACCCTGAGCGGGGATGATTCATCATGCAGAGGCCGTAGAGAAGCCAGATTTAGACATCACATATAATTCAAGTTCCATTTCACGCATGCTTTTCATATAAATCATATCTTAGAATTKACCTGTTTCTCGCAGTTATTTATCCCAGGAAAAGGGAGTGGTTTTTGGGCAGTAAATCGTGGTAACCGGGTTCCTGCCATTCAACCCTAATGGGAGATAATTCATTTCAACCCCTGACTCCTACTCAAATGAATGTTGGGTCTTTAGGACACACAGACCCTCTCCCAGGGATACAGTCATTCCATGAGGACACACTAAGGTCCACATGGCCCTAATACTGTCTCTATCTAAGTGACGACACAGACTGGCCATCATCCCCATGACAACCTGCCCCAGCACATAGCCTTATCGCTTCATGAGCCATCATCAGCTCTATCACACACAGGCCATCCATCTCCACTGTATGGACAAGCGATCAATGCCGCCGCTGACATTTTCCTATGGAACTGTATATTACCGACCTGCCATGGGGCTCAGGGTTTTGATGACTTAACAATAGCATCGTTCCATTCGCCATGTCAATGTAATGGCCCTGTAATAGCCTGGCTAACGGACCTGTTTTTGACCGCAGGGACACATGGCGTAGTGGCCATGTGCTCTGCTGAGTGCTGTGGCTGTTTCTCGTTCCCTGTGTCCGGTCCGCTTGGTCCATCCCCATTTCGTAAAGCCCATTTAAAGCTGATTGTTATCAGTCTCCTACATGGTATCAGAGGGATGTTTTGTCCCGCCGCGTATCATAATGAATTTTGGGAGAGCAAATAGCGGTGTTCCTAAATGCTCTGTGGTGATTGATTAGGCCTCCCACAGGGGAATCTCACGTATTTAATTAGTCATACCTCTGTCCTGACCCTCCTGCCATCAACACACAAACACATTCAAAATCCTATTTTCCATAACCCCTTAACCTAACYCTAACCTTAACCCTAACGTTAACCCCTAAGCCTAAGTCTTAAACCTATCGTTAACCCTAAGCCTAAATTTAAACCCAACCCTAAACCTAACCCTTAAGCTTACAACAGCATATGAAAAAATTCAGGACATAGAAAAAGTCCAGACTTTTTCAAAAAAGTAATTGTTTTACTACCTTGCCAGGACATTCTGGTGTCTTGTCAGGACATTGTAGTCCTAATTATATAGGAAAACATGTACACACACACACACACACACCACACACACACACACACACACACACACACACCACACACACACACACCACACCACCCCACACACACCACACACCACCACACACACCCGCACACCCGACACACGCACACCCCACACACACACGCACACACACACACACCCACACACACACACACACACACACACACACACCACACACCCCACACACACACACACACACACACACACCACACACACACACACACACAGAGAGAGAGAGGAGAGAGGTCACTCTACATAAGCTCATAGCTTGCACACACACAGATGGGTATACCTCTTACAAACATAAGATCAAAGTATTCCCATGCATGTACAGAGTTAGGATACTCCCAGAAAGAATGTCACAATGTTTATTCAATACCCACCCAAATGAGTACACTTTCCTCTAAGCACTTTACCCAAAAGCCAAAATAAACACTTCAATGCTTTTCACGACAATAAATAACCTCCCTCCCGCGGTGCAGAGTGAAATCAAATGATGTTCTTATGAGCCCACACATTCAGCCTAGCTGAGCAAAGGATGACTCCAACTTTCCGCCTTAATTATGCATGGGAGCATGAATGGAGCCTGCGTCGTCTGCGGCTGGCCTTGTGGGACTGAGCCACTGTCCGTCACTTCAGTCAGTCTAGTGGCACTGAGTGTACTTTGGTGTCGATAACGCTCTATTGGAAAATATGAGACCTTAGACAGTGTTTCACTGACAGCCAGGAGTCGTCTGATTTGTGGATCTACTCAGTGAGCAACAAGCAAACCAACAGAGACAGTCAGGGGTTGAAATTTGTTTCCTGGGACAAACACTGCCATCCATCTTTTGAGGCTTGAACACAGAAAACTCTAAGGGAATACATACGAGGGCACAGCCATTATGGCCTCTGGTGTGGACACTGTACTCAGAGAGCCAACAGGGAATTACTTTTAAGGCCTCAATGCAGAAACTGGTTAGCATGGACGCAGGTGCAAATCCATAATGGTTCCAGTGTGGGCAGTCATGCACAATCTTCTATTTACCTTCTGTGGACCCTACCTGCTCACACATGCACACACAAACACACTGTTCATAATAATGGATTCTGTGTGCACTTCACACAAACATTGGAAAGTCACTACTAAATACCCAGCCGTAGACCTATGATCATGGTCAAATGCGATATACCAACATCACACACACCACACACACACACACGGCACACGCACATCGCACACGACACGCACCGCACACGCACACGCACACGCACACACACACAGATGGGTATACCTCTCACAATTATACTAAGTCATATATATTCCCTGCATGTACAGAGTTAGGATACTCCCAGAATACAGAATGTCACAATGTTTATTCAAATACACCCACCCAAATACCAATATGAGGGGGAATGTAGTGTAAGCATACTCTGACAATGCAGGGACAATATCCTATTGCATATTACACTCACATCAAATTGTTGTTCTCATTTTTGCCTAATAGCAAAAACATGACTTATCTGTACTTCTTTTCTACATGGTGAGTGTATCTACTGGGTGGGTCACATCAATGACTGTAATTTATCAACCTGTCCAACCTTCTCTCTCTCTCTCTCTCTCTCTCTCTCTCTCTCTCTCGCTCTCTCTCTCTCTCTCTCTCTCTCTCTCTCTCTCTCTCTCCTTCTCTCTCTCTCTCTCTCCTCTCTCCTCTCTCTCTCCTTCTCTCTCTCTCTCTCTCTCTCTCCTCTCTCTCTCTCTCTCTCTCTCTCTCTCTCTCTCTCTCTCTCGCTCTCCTCTCTCCTCTCTCTCTCTCTCTCCTCTCTCTCTCTTTCCCCTCTCTGTCTCCATGCAGTCCTTGAGCTATGTTCACTGACTGTACGGTATGCTACAGCTATTCAGCAATTAAATTGAGGTATCTGTCCTCTGTGTGACTCCATTCCCCTCATAGTGACTGATTGGCATGACATCATAATATTCATGCCTTGACAAATGACTTTAAAGAGACAATAACAGGGCCACAGGAGAGAAAATGTAGACATGAAAATGAACATCCACCAGTAACCTCTGATAACATGCCAATTAACCTCTATCTCCTTCTATAGTTAATCTCCACTTTCCCACAGACCCTCCCTCTCTCTCCCTTCTCATGCTCTCTCTCTCCCTCCTTCCCTGTTACGTGTGCTTTTAGCTGCGCTCAGCTTCACCTGTCAGCTTGGATCAGGGCTCTGGAGCAACAATATGACAAACTGGCCTCTGATTCACACACCACACACACACACACAACACACACACCACCACCACACACCACACACACACACACCCACACACACACAACACACACACACACACACACACACACACACACACACACAACCACACACACACAACACACACACACACCACACACACACCACACACACACACAAAAACACAAGATTGGCCTTTTACACAACGAAACATACACTGGCTTAAAAAGTTGGTTCAATTTCTACAGAGGCACACAGTGACATAGTTTAAGACAAATGTGGAGGCAAACTGTAGCATCTTTAAAGAGTTAAACATACGCATACCTGCATTCCTACATTTTGCACACATATTTTGTGTACTGGCATCTACTGTATACTGTAAAACATACATTTAACAAGCAACGCTTAAAGTCAAGATGTGTGAAGGCAGCCGGTACATTTTGTTCTATGGCAGGCATGGCCACTCACAGCCAGGAGATCATAAATCAATCACGTTAGTGCCTTAAAATGCTAATATATGCAATATCCTGCTAAAGGGGCTGAACCAGCTTTACCGTACTCCCCCACTCACTCTGTCTGTTTGTGTCAAATATCCCAGAGCACACCCCCTCCCCCCTTTTCATCTCCTTGTCCCTCACTCCATCTCTTTCATATTATCCCTCGTTCTTTMATTTCTTATCTTTCTCTCTCCTTCCTTTCTCTCTGCCTCTCTTCCTCTAAGTGATGACTGTCCCACCTGCTAAGCCGTTGATAATGTATCCCGTCATTAAGGGGATTTATGGCTAGTCCCTCCCGCAGCATGCTGACATCTCCCACTCACAATCAATASTCCTTTATGCAGTCTTCTCGCAGGGCTGTCCCGCTGTTTACCCAAACACAGCTCTGTGTAGCCAGGGTCAGCTCACACATCCTCTCACACCCACACCCAAATATTCAACCAAACAGAAACACACTTACCGACAGCTAAACCAAACTGGGCCGAGGCCAGTCCAGCCAAGCCAGACAGAGTCATTTGGACCAACGGTCCCCAAGCTCATAAAGAGGTGGCCAGCCCAACGTGTCACGGCGGCTCAGACAGCACATACACAATTGTCAAGTGCTCTGCGTCACACGGAGCGAGGGATCACGTTTAGAGCAGTGGTTAAATAAAACAGCGCCGCTGGCAGAGGAGCAGTTCATATGCTTGGTCTCGTGACCTGTTGTAATGCAGAGCATCCATCTGTTTGCTGAGGAGACCTGGTGTATTTGTATTTTTGGTTTGTGTGTGTGTGTGTCTGTGTGTGTGCGTGCGTGCGTGCGCTTTAATAATGTACGCGTGACGACTGTGTRCGTAAGTTGTGTGCATGTTAATTTGCATGCAGGTGCTGTATTTGTCCAGTGATTTAGTGTTAAGTATGTTTTTCTTCCTGCGTGTTTTTGTGTTTGCCCCCGTGTCAAACTAAGTGAGCACATCATACACTCATCGCTCTTCAGGGCTGCAGACGTCAGAAAGAGTTTTGGGAGAAAGCAAAGAGACACGCTACATCAGACAAGAGAGGGGGAAAAGAACACTCAAAATAGGAGGGGAAGGAGGGACTTGTTGTTTTTACACGTGCCACAGTAATGTYKGTTCATGTTTGTGGTGGTGAGGGTATTTGGAGCAGATGGAATRCACTRGGATGAGAGAAGAAAACGATAATGTCTGTCGAGACACACAACAGACACATCCTGTTTTTGTACAGACTTGTACAGTCTTTGCACCTGCCAAAAACCGAGGATTGGTTTTGAATTGAAGGCTGCTGCATCTAGAAGAGGACGGCTCTCAGAAGTGTGTGAATAGGGTGGTGTGGAAGACAGAGGGCTTTTTTGAAAAGTCTCCCACTGCCAGAGAAAGAGACAGAGCAGTCCTTCTCATGGTTTATCATTATATTTTCTGCGGAGGGCAGATCTATGTGCTCTGAATGCGAATGCCCGCAACACATGTCAGGGTGACTCACATTCTTTTTGATGCTTTGTGAACGTAAGGGGGATGTGGGTAGAAAGGGGGTGAGGGAAGGAGGGGGTGAGGTCAGTGGAGGAGAGAAGGGGGTTAGTCACATTGAGAGCCGGCAGCAAAGGACACAAGACGCACAACTCCTCTTTGGTAATCAAAAAGCATGTGCTTTAGCTCTGCCAAAGAGAGGGAGGAAGAGGAGGAGGAGAGAAGGAGGAGGTGTCCTCTGGGCTTTATCTCTTTACAGATGTAGGATCTTAATTTGAGCCAGTTTGCTACAGCAGGAAAACAATCCTGCACTAACAGGAAATGTGAATTATTATGTGGATTATAATGAATGGACATTTTTGTAGAGGTTATACATTTTTCGTAAGGAGAGAATCAAGTCTGAAATTACAAAGTGGAAATTACAAACTTCAGAAGCCTTTTTAAACCAATACACTACAAGTTTGACATGTTCTCCTGCAACAGAAGTGATCAAATTTAAAAGTCCTCTCATCTCTCCGATGGTCCTCTTCTCTTCTTCTCACTGAAGCCAATCCCATGTTATGTAACACAGTATCTCTATGTGCTCTTCCATTTAAGGATCAAACAGCAGGCATATGCACACCACATGGGGTTGGCCATGGTGCTGTTGGGGTGGGGGGAGTTGGTCGTTGGTGTAGTTGTACTTGGTCATCTACTCCACATGCGAATCTAGTTTTCATGTCACTTCTCATTGACTTCTTATTTTTCATTGGGCAATGGGAGTATTGTATTGTGTCCTGTGTCTAGCTCAAGGGCACATATTGGTCTCTCTCTCTCTTTCTCTTTCTCTTTCTCTTTCTCTCTTTCTTTCTCTCCTCTCTCTCTCTCTCTCTCTCTTCTCTCTCTCTCTCTCTCTCTCTCTCTCTCTCTCTTCTCTTCCTCTCTCTCTCTCTCTCTCTCACCACACTTCATACACATTTACAGTAGCTATCAGTGTGGGAACCCTCTGTCACTGATCTGACTGTTGCGTCATTGTGACACTGTGTCATTGGCTACATTGATATGGCCGCAGAGTAATTAGTATGCATAACAGTATTGACAGTACCACTTTTGCTGAACGCCACTGTGTGTACAATGTACAATGCACTTCCGGAGTAGGAAAGCAGTATTGTTTATGGCGTGTGAAGGGCAGTGTTTACATGGTATTYTGAATYAAAAGAGTCGAGGTAGTAGAGTTAGTATCATAATGACAAATCATTAAAGTGAAAAGGGATGTACTTCTRGTAARTATCTTRCAGGTGTATTAGAATATAAAACTTGATTAAAAATACATTCCTGAACACTGCTGAAACCCATGGGCCCTGTGGTTTTGAGTTGACCCGTGCATCACTATTGAGGAGGTGCTTAAGGATTTAGGTGCAGTGGTGTACAGTGTATTTAATCATTATCACACTAAGGAAGTCTTAATCGTCATTAAGAGCCYTGAAACAGATGAAAGGAGTGATTAAGATCAGAGAGATRGYGTTTTGACCCCTTCACTACGTTGAGGATCTAAGAAGTGTATCAAGTTCCTTTTAAACTGAATCCACAGAAACAGATGCCTCCGCCCGCCATTCAGATCTCATAAGATACACCATTGGATGGAACTGARTGCTATTTTTAACCACTTGGATCCCCCATGCTAATGCTTGATTGTCCAGACCTCCTCCMTTTGATATAGGAGATATTAGAGATATAACCTACCTCAAACATAAGTGCCCCCTGGGTGACAAGGGGCCGACTCTGGGAGCGTCTCCAGACCGGCTAAGGAGACTATGATTAACCAGGGTTGTCTGCACCAGCCATGGGTTTGCCTGGCCATCAATCACAGTGCACCAAAGCCTCAGCAAACATCGGAGTGAGATCGTGAGGGAAATCTAGCCCAGTCAAGATGAATGACTGCAGCTTTCCAGCAAAAAAGTGAGAAACTGCCGGGGTGATTATACCAGACAGACGGGCGCTACTCTACAAGGCCTTTTGAGAGTGGACATCCGCATTCAGGTGAGGCTTTAGGCCTTGAAAGAGAGATTTTGTTGAAGCCTAGGCTATGTAATGTAACTGGAAGCAGAGAGGTGCTTAGGTTTTCAACAGGGCCCTTCACTTACAGTTCTGAAAATATTTCTCAATGTGTGTTTTACAGCCCATGCTCTTCTTTCATTCTGTACATTTAGCTTGAAATGAGAACACGGTACAATGGACAAAAGATAAATCAGTACCAGTGTACAGATCTAGCCATGGCCGGTCCTACCCCGGGGTCGTTATTCCCTGCAGTGGGGTCAGTCAGTCTCTGGTCTCCCTCCACCACAGCAAATTAACCCTAACGGGTCTGTCACTGCAACCATTTACACGGCATTTGGTCTCACAAAGGCCTTCAGTCACACTGCKGTCCCTAACACCACCGAAGAGTTCAGGATGAATGAGCAGTGGAGGAGCGGAGGGAACGAGGGGGAACGAGGGGAAGGGAGGGAGGGAGAGAGGGAGAGAGGGAGAAATAGATGAAAGGAAAATAAAGAAGCACGCTGCTTTGCCCGGTTCCCCCTCGAGGCCCGAGCAGAGTTTCACTGATACTCATCTCTCTCTTGTTTTTTCTTGTGTCTGCWGTGTTTTTTAGGCTCTAGCCGATGGTGTGAACGATAAGGGCCTAGGTGATTACTGAGAGGATGGAGAGAGGGTTGAGGATGGATSGGAGGGTAAACTGATGGGTTTGGGGTTTGCTGGTCMGATAAAGACTGAGGCTCCGATAGTGCTTGGTACTGAGTCCGCTCCAACAAATCGCTACAAGTTAGCTGTTGATGTTCTGTCACTGTGGCTTGGGCACTGTGTCAATCCTCCCTGGTCTTGCCCATTACCCGGCCCAGTCGAGTGAAAACAGGACCCGGGCTGTACTGCATGTCCCAGCCGCTGGTATACACAATCATATGCACCCTCTACACACACACACACACACACACAGACACACACACACATACACACACATAGTGGCAGTTTGTAGTCCTCACTATTTGCAAAGCCTACACTGAATTATTACTGTAGTGTTATGTGTTACTATGCACATGTCCCATCTACTCAAACGGCTTGTCTCACAACGAAAAATACAGTATTTTAGCAGTTAGTCTCTAGTTACGTATACAAAAAGCCTACTATCAAGAGTTATCTACTGACATTCAAATTCAAGTCAAAACCACGTTGTAGTACAGTTTTAGTAAACGTCATGTCTTGTATGTGTCTATCTATGGTGTGTTAGTTTGCCGTTAGGATAATGTGTGTGAGAGGTAGCTTTGGGATAATGCAGCAACAATTGAGCTGCGGTCCTCAGTATTCTGCAGCTCTCACTGTGAAGCTCTGCACTGGAGTGTGGTGTGGCCTTCTACGTGATGTCACTCCCACAAAGCCTGGGATGTGTGGTTGTAAGATAAAATGTTCTGGGGTTGTTTCTGTATAAAATCTCGGTGTAGTAAAAGTGGGAGCATTTAACAGTGTCTAACAGTGGAGGCTGCTGAGAGGAGAACAGCTCGTAATAAAGGTCCGGAACGGAGCAAATGGAATGATACCATTCCACCTATTCCACTCCAGTCATTACCACGAGCCTGTTCTCCTCAATTAAGGTGCCACCACCCTCCTGTGGTGTCTAGGTGTTCTAGGGCTTATTAGTGCTAGCAGACAGTTTGAGTTTGGTTTTATTGGACTATAACACATTTTGTTTGTATTGTATGTTCACGTGTGTGTGTATGTGTGGAAAAGACTGTAACTAATGCCRTGCACATAGCACATCTGAGCGTCCCTGCCTGCACTCATTACCTACACCCTGGAGGTGGTCCCAGTYCCACCGTATCCAGGACACACCTAATGCAAAATCCACTTTGGAGCAGCAGCCTCTCCCATCTCTCCTGACTGCTTTATGGACCGCTCCCCCGACCTGATCTGGAGCGACAGACAGCGCACAGGGGGCCACCAGAAAGGGGTGGGAGAGTAAAGGATAGAGACATTGGATGAAGGGAGTGAAGGGACAGGACAATTTGAAGTGTGGAGTGATATACCAGAAAAGGCTTAAGGAAAAGCCTGGGGACCACCTGCTGTCAAAAGTTTTTTATCAGTGTGTGTGTGTGTTGTGTGTGTGTGTGTGTGTGTGTGTGTGTGTGTTGTGTGTGTGTGTGTGTGTGTGTGTGTGTGTGTGTGTGTGTGTGTGTGTGTGTGTGTGCAGGCATATGAGTTTGTGTGCATACATCAGGGCTTGACATTACATTTTTTAGTAGGACAGATTTTTTACTTGTTCAAAGGTCAAGTAAAAGAAAATGGTCTAACACCATTTGAACACCATTGTATGATGCTAGGAACCACTTTACAAAATAAAATGCATTGCTATCTTCCTTACCATAGAGAATCAGACAAAAATGTAGGCTACACTGCTTTTTGGCTTCTTTGCATATTGAAGCCTGTCACATTCAAAATTCAAAATACAACACTGCCCCTTTAAGGCTCTCCTGGAGGATGGTTGGCCACACTTGGAAGCCTATAAAATATTGCAACATTACGATTACAACCAGGGCTCAAAATTAAGGGCATCCCGTCATCCCTGGACAATAGAAATATGTCTACGGTTCAGACTCTGGGACAGTTTTGGGATGACAGATCCAAAATTCATACAACCACTGCACATTAAGAAATGTAAAAAATCAATGAGGCTGATGCAACAGATCAGACCGTTTAGCTTAAAATGTTGATAAAGTTGCATTTCTTCATTTTATAAGCTCAACAATGAGCACATGACTAGGCTACGTGTGAATGTTCCAAAATGCAACCAGGAAAACACTGTTCTCAAAAGCGCATGTGACAGAGATGAAAATATCCATTAGAAATGAAGAAAGAGGGGAGCTCTGAAGATGCATCAACTAGCATGGGTTAGGGTAGCTTGGGGGAAAATGCCCCCCTTAAAGGAAAGGTTCACCCATTTTGGATATTATATTGTTTTTTTTCGTCTCTGAGCGATGTTCCATCGATTTCCTGGGTCATTTCATGTTTTCATGTGWATTGGCGTTCAAGCATGCAGGAATCTGTCCGGTATGACATAGCACTGTGATAAAGTCGCTCTCACTACACTGGAATTTAATAGGAATACGAGTTTTAGATCGTGAAAACATCTATCATACATGTCAGATTTCAATGCTGGCCAATATCATAACTCGGGAGGAAGTCTTCTCTCGAATAAGTCATTGATCATATTTTTGCGATATTCCTACCTCGAGAAATTAGTAATTTAGGGTCTAGCACATTTTTCCTAATTGTCTGCCTCTTTAGTCTAGGGTGCATAGAAAGGAGATAGGAATCCAATGTATAGCGCCCCACACAGCAGATTGTCGACCAATCGCGTTCACGTTGTCATGCTGCTAAGCTAATCGCYGCGCAATCCCTTCTCAAAGTCAGTGTAAATGTCGACGTGCCTATTTTCCTCGAAAGTACATAATATCACAAATTCCAAAGCTATACGATTATACAGATAGCAAGTTATTATCTCACAAAATATTTGTAATATTGTACCTCTTGTTGACGAAATTTGGGCTAATGTTGGGTTTTTGAGAAAAACTCCCTAGAACATGAAAAAAAGATTAGAATATTATTACAATGTTGGCCTCTTATCCAATCTGATTGGAGTAATTCATTGATTTTGTCCATTTGGCACACTTATCTACACTGAGTATACAAAACATTAAAGATACCTGAACTTTCCATGAAATAGACTGACCAGGTGAATCTAGGTGAAAGCTATGATCCCTTATTGATGTCACTTGTTAAATACAATTCAACGTGTACCATTCAGAAGGTGAATGGGAAAGACAAAAGATTTAAGTGCCTTAGAACGAGGTATGGTRGTAGGTGCCAGGCATACCGGTTTGTGTCAAGAACTGCAATCCTGCTGGCTTTTTCACGCTCAACAGTTTCCTGTGTTTATCAATAACGGTCCATCATCCAAAGGACATCCAGCCAACTTGACACAACTGTGGGAACCATTGGAGTCAACATGGGCATGCTTTCGACACCTTGTAGAGTCCATGCCCTGACGAATTGAGTCTGTTCTGAGGGCAAAAGGGGGCAACAAARTATTAGGAAGGCGTTCTTAACGTTTTGTATAGGACAAGCGTTGAGCCCTGATACATGTTAGCAACCATGTCTTTCTTCATAGGTGTACGGCTGGTGTATTTATGTAAGTGGTGCATTGCCAATGTTTGCGTGAAGTGCAAACAGAATCACTTATAATGAACACGTGTGTTTTTGTGTACGTGTGTGCATGTGTGAGCAGGTGGGTGTCCACAGAGAGTAAATAGAAGGCTGTGCATGACTGCTCTACACTGGAACCAGTTTTTTCACTCAAGCCTTAAGTCGTTCACCTGTTGGCATCTCTGAGTACAGTGTCCACACCAGAGCCATAATGGCTGTGCCCTCGTATGTATTCCTCTGTAGAGTTTCTGTGTTCAAGCCTCAAAAGATGGATGGCAGTGTTTGTCCCCARGAAACAATATTTCAACCCCTSACTGTCTCTGTTGGTTTKCTGTTGCTCACTGAGTAGATCCACAAATCAGACGAGCTCCTGGCTGTCAGTGAAACACTGTCTAAGGTCTCATATTTTCCAATAGTGCGTTATCGAACACCAAAGTACACTCAGTGCGCAGTGACTGACATGAAGTGACGGACAGTGGCCTCAGTCCCAAGGGACAACAAGGCCAGCCGCAGACGACGCATGGCTCCATACAAGCGCCCTTGCATTATTAATTGGATAAAGTTTGATTCTTTCTTCGCTCAGCTACACCGAATGTGTGGGCTCATAAGATAAATAATCTGGTCTGACTCTGCACTGCGGGAGGGAGGTTATTTTGTTGTTCAAGAAAGCATCAAAGTGTTTATTTTGGTTTTTGTGTTAAGTGCGTAGTGGAAAATAATAGGGCATAGAATGTTGTTTTACATATGCACCAGGGACCTCTGTGGAGAAAGAGGTGACGATATTCATAATGTTAAATCCCCTGTTAAAGACTATACTGTAGGAATATACTTCACATCAATTGTTGCCCTTTTAATTTGTGAAGGCAACCACACATTAAAAAAAAATCTGTTTTCAAATATTTGCATATTTTTTTCTGTTCTTCAAAGCTGGCATTGGTTTTGCCTGATGACTCATCATGAATTTAATTCCACTGCTCTATCGATCACTACATACATTCAGTTTAAAACMTCCATCCTAAAGTMATTTGTGTGACTTCAAAATGAGGGGCCTTGTACAAAACAAATTMATCAGCGATTGGATCGTCTCTAACGGGTCTAACCAATCAGAGTGTCAAATTTGATAATGTCATCATCTAGGCCGGCTCTGGCCCAACCCACCGCTGTCTGGGACCAATCAAAGCGGTCAGAATTGTTTTGCATTCTAGAAATCGGCGGCGAGGGAGGCAAATCCAGACTCATCGTGGAGAAGAAACATCCGTTGGGCGGAGCGATGTGGATGGGTAGCCAAGCAATCATTGGCTATGAATGATCAAGAGCAGTGGTGGAAATTGTTAGAATAGTATTCTAAGTATTGGTTGTTAAGATTCCGGGTGGGTCAGGCTGCTGCCGTGCCCTTGAGGATAACACTTCAGCTGAATTGCTCAA
>NC_036860.1:2450242-2456171 GCF_002910315.2 Salvelinus sp. IW2-2015
ATGAACACCCAGCCGCATTAATGGAAATAGCCTATGTGAAGGATTTAAACAGGTGAGCCACTTACTGGTAGGTAAAAGCATCTTGTAAGCACACAGAACATGAAATATTTTTTTTTAAAGCTGAGACAAAGCTGGAATATTTCACCTTCAAACTATGACATGTTTTGTCCTCATCGAGGGACTAAGCCTGCTGTGCTGCACATACATGAGCAACCTGCTATAAACGTCAGGAGCTAATGGTGTGGGCCATAAATCCCCTCCAGTTCGATATCTGAATCTGGAGGGAAACGCAAAGCACTCTCTCCCGCTCATCCACATCAGACTAAGC
Source organism: Salvelinus sp. IW2-2015 (assembly GCF_002910315.2). NCBI lineage: Eukaryota > Metazoa > Chordata > Actinopteri > Salmoniformes > Salmonidae > Salvelinus > Salvelinus sp. IW2-2015. Next base: position 2,450,571 of record NC_036860.1, read on the forward strand.
CATGCACGAGATTAGCTGAGTTGAAGTTGGCTTGGCACATTAATAATTCTCTACCCGAGACGGAATCAGCGCATTAAAGGACATGATGCATGTTTTATAGTCTCTGTGCTTGCATTTCACTCAATGTGTGCTGAAGACTATGAGGCTGCTGTGGTGGGGCAAACAAACATTTACCCTCTTGGGAACCGTGGCTAGGGGCCGTGGTACAGGGGAACACGGTTGCACAGAGGCCTGGGCTGAGGTTCAAACGCAAGAGGTTTGATAAAAAATGGTCATTAAACTGCTGAGGGTATGATGGGAACTGTGTCTTGTAATCAAAGCAAGCAGGGGGCTCAGTCCCAGATTCAGACACACAGTTCTGGCAGCGTTGCGAAAATACCGCCCTTTTCTGCCAAATGTCAATAGCAGATGTGATCTGAAATCTGGAGCACCTCCAGTTTAGGAGGTGTCACCCAGAAATGAACTGGCCCGTGGCATTTAAAAAAAATCTCCCCCCAATAAAGAAAGTGTTATCCGTAAATCAGAGAGATTTGGAATCCCAACAGCGCSAGCGGAAAAGCAGATTCCTCAAGGATCCAAGCTCCTTTCTGTAAACGTCTTCATTTAGGAGAGGGACACACAGATTTTGATAATTGCCCTGCCAAGCATTAATCAATGCTGAAGTGGGGGAAACGGCAAAGCACTGGAACTTCTAGATAATCCACTTGTCATAATCTATAAATATGGGAGTTGTTGATATTCCCCTATCAGATTATCTTGCCTCGAGCAACTGCCTGGTCTCCAACTGAATGTCCATTTGATTCTTTGTTATTTTTCTTGTAGCCATTTTTAATCCCTTTGCTAAGTGGAACATGATGCTCTCATTCCTTTCCTTTCCAGATGTGCAATTCCAGTTAGATGTTATTCTACAAATGGTCTTCAATATTATATTATGCCAGAAAAAATGTATGTTGGTTTTTGTTTCCACTCCCTCTAGCGAAAGCACAGCCTGCAGTTCTTCAATATTGTCCTATGAGATCTGAAATGATGATTTAGTCCAGATTTAAAAGAGGTCCTCAGAACCTGAGGAAGGCAGCCTTTCTCACACACACTCACGCACACACACACACACACACTCTCACAGACACACACACACATTCAAATCCATAGGTGACAGCGCTCCGTCAGTGTCAGTTTGGCTTAATGGGTTTAGAGGGATGGGGGTCCAGTCACTCTCTGTTGTTGTGGGTTTCTCTTGGTGCTGTCGGATCGGCTCCACACCACACCTGAGAGGGATTCTAAAAAGATGTGGTCACCAATACAGCTCTGCTGCCAGACAACTAGAACCCCACAAGTGCTACCAAGCAGGGGATAGGGGAATGACAAGGGCAGCGTGCTTGAAAAAATCCCCAGCCTGTGGAGTCTAGTCCAGTCCTCCCTAGTCTACATTCTATGAGGAAAGCTCACTTTTGCGACGCGTAACATGCGGACGCCACACGTCCCTCCACCCTTCTCCCCCGGACCAAACTCCACCCCTCAACTATACTTTCAAACCCGCCTCGCACGGGCAACTACCACCTCGGCCCCGTACATTCGGCAACCCAGACACTAACATGTAATTACATTTCTGCGTAGTGTCCCACTTCTTTACTGTAGTCGATCGTTAGTTGCTTTATTTGTTTTGGTCCCTTCCTTGTTTTCCTTGTCTTTGTTTATTTACCAAAGACTCCATAATCCCTCTCTGCTGCTTTTTTGTTGTTGTTTTCTTGCTCTCTGCTTTCTTCTGTTTTCCTCACTTACCTCTCCTCTTTCAGACACAACTAAAAGAGCAGGCTTTCTGCCGCGTTACTGCTGTGAATACAGGAAGGTATTACTGAGCCTGTGGAATGCGGTCCATGCATTCAAACACACCCAAGCCTCAACTCCCCAGCCTGTTCAAGGGCAAAATAACTGGAGGGCGACAACAAAAGGCAATGCAAAATCCTGTTTTCAAGAAGCCTTCAAAAATGGGACCTGCAGGCAAAGCTGTTTGTGTTGTTTGTGGTCTTTTATCACGCTCATTTGCAAAAAGCATTAATATGCAACAGTTTTACAAAATGCTGCACATTAGAGCAATCTTCCAATTGTTATGCAAGGGACCTCAACACAGTCCTTCCCCAAAAGCAGCTTTCTGTGAAAACAGGCATAATTTGTATATATGTATATGGAATTTTAAATATATATCACATGTTGTGTTTTCTTTGTTTCTTTGCTTATGGAAATCTCCAACAGAAATGGGAGAAACAGGATAACCAACAGCAGTAGGATGCTTTTTTCTTCCATCCCCTCTTTGCTTTTCTTCAGAAGTGTATTCCTCTGTTTTCCTTGTCCCTCGCTCAGAGCTTCTTTATCCCGTCTCCGTTGATGTTGCACTACTGTGCTTCTGGCAGGACTAAATGCTCACACGCTTCTCTCCCTCGCGCTCTCTCCTCGCTATCTCTCACTCGCTCTCCGTGAGCGAAATGAGCGCACTTCCTTGGTGACTCCCCCCCCCCCTCTCTCTGTCACTGACACCCTCCTCCCTAGGCTGTGTCCCATGTTTTTTGTACTCTCTCCTTCCAAATCTCTTTACATCTTTCCCCATCTCTCTTCCTTTCTCTCGTTCTTGTTCTGTTTTCTTTTTTTTATCCCCTCATTTATTTTACCTCCTGTCTAACATTTTCTGTTTACCTTGCCTCCATCCTCTATCCCTATCCATTCCCCCCCTCTCTCTTTTTAAACCCCCTCGGTTCAACAGATGAGTGCAGTGGTGCTGACTGCATGTGTCCAGTGTGTGAGTGTGATTGTGCTAATTCCTATGCACCCCCCTGGTCTTTGTGTGAGCATGTCTCTAACATTTGCTGCAGGATTTGATTTACTGAGGGATGTGAAGAGGAGAGCGGGAGTGACAAGGCAGAGGAGAGAGGAGGAGGAGAGAGAGAGAGAGAGAGATAGAGAGAGAGAGGAGAGAGAGAGAGACGAGAAGAAGAGAGTGAGAGAGAGAGAGAGAGAAAGAGAGAGAGAGAGAGAGAAGAGAGAGAGAGAGAGAGAAGAACAGAGAGAGAGAGAGAGAGAGAGAGAGAGAGAGAGAGAGAAGAGAGGAGAGAGAGAGAGAGAGAGAGAAGAGAGAGAGAGAGAGAGAGAGAGAGGACATAACGTAACAGGGACTGAAGAGCAGGGGGGAGAGGGCGGGCGGCTTTGAAAGGGAAGGAGAGGGAGATGGAGATTAAGGAAGGAGTAGAATAGATGGAGAGTGAGAGGGAGCAAGCCAGGTAGTAGAGTAAGGGGAATATAGATAACAGACGAAGAGGTGAGCGACAGACAGGTGGCGTGGGGGATGAGAGAAGGGGAATAATTGAAAGCTAGGAAAAGGATATCCTGCAGGAAAGCAGAGAGCAAGGCGTCGAGAGATTAGGAGGAAAAGAGAGGACAAAGAGAAAAGAGAGAAGATGCAAAATTGTATGAATTTGGAATAATCCCTGATTTAATGTTGTACATGAACTAGATTTGGTAGAAAAAGTGCCGTTGGGCCTTCTTTGTACGTTCTAGGCGAATATGCATCCTCATCAGAATACATAGCAAAATAGCGAAGGGATGCTGCCTAAATATTTTATTATGTTTCAAAGCTGTTGACATATACTCCTTTTGAATATTATAATTTCATATTTTTTCTCTTATTTTGTTTAATTTCACTGCCCCATCTTCTTCTCTCTCTGTATATTCTGCATCTCTCCATCTATTTTCTTTCTCTCTTTTGAGCCACTGTTGTTTCGCCTACCCATCACTATTCCCTGCACAGCACTGTCTAACCCTTACCAACCCTCTTTCCCAAATTCACTTAGGAATTTTGGCAGAGCGCATACAGACATACACACACTAAGGCACTCTGGCACACCACGCACGCACGCACGCACGCACGCACGCACGCAACGCACGCACGCACGCACGCACGCACGCGACACACACACACACACACACACACACACACCACACACACACACACACACACACACACAACAACACAGTCATATACCCTCTTTCTCCAAGTCTCACATCTCCTCCATCTCATCCCCCTCTCATCAATATTTGTTTTCTTCTCTAGACATTCCTTACTCTAACTGCAGGTCTAGTATGAAGTTGCCTGCAGTAAGAGAGTATGCTGTTGATAAAGATGTCAGGCAATGTTGCTGTTCTGTGAAATATTGCACTCATGTATACTGCTGCCTACAATTATCTATTGAGATGGAGGGGGGAGACGGAGTGAGGGAGGAGTGGAGAGAGGGAAAGAAAGATGAGATGGATGGAGCGGCAAAAAGAGGGGATGATAGGAAATGTCTCGGGGGGCGGTAGAGGGCAGGGAGGGTACAGGCTAGATGAGAGTTCTGTCTTTAATAATTTTATTATTTCCGTTCACCGGGTCTGATAGCACCCCTGTGGCACTCATATTTCTTTTAGCCTGGTTTTACCTTGGCAGAACACAATGTACCGATCTGCTCTCATCAAAAAAGCCTCCTAAACAGAGAGTGGAGAGCTGTTCCTGTTGCATGCTGGATCTCCCCCTGTCATCCCTCTAAATAAAAGATGAACGTCAAAATATATTACATGTCATCATCATTCCTTTTTCCATCCCTCTGTATTCATCTCGCTCCCTCCACCCGCTGTCCCATATGTCCACTATACGGTACCTCTTAATCCTCCCCATCCTCTATCTATTTCCCTCTTTCTCTCTCCCCTTCTCTCTCCCCTCTCTCCCTCTGTCTCTGTCGCTCTCCCTCCCTCTGTCTCTGTCACTCTCCCTCCCTCTGTCTCTGTCGCTCTCCCTCCCTCTGTCTCTGTCGCTCTCCCTCCCTCTGTCTCTGTCACTCTCCCTCCCTCTGTCTCTGTCACTCTCCCTCCCTCTGTCTCTGTCGCTCTCCCTCTGTCTGTCTCTCTTTCTCTCTCTCTAGCCAGGGGCAGAACATCAGTCCTATAGTCAGTAACTGTCACTCACTATAGATTTGTTTTGGTTCTGGTCTCTTGGATGTTGGGTGCGAGAGGAAGAGATGGCGGGAAACAGATAGTTAGAAAGATAAAAAACTAAGAGAGACGGAGAGATGGACAGGTGGAGAAAATTTAGAAAAAGAGGTGGGCTGAACCCAACTCTAATRACAACTCTGCCTACAGTCTAGACAAAGAAAGAGAGGAGCATATTGTTTGGTTCAGAGGCCCTAGCTGCTAGGCCGAGTTCGGGGAGGAAACAGTGGGAGTTTATTGCCTAAAATACTGTTATGTCTGGATGCTGATTGATGTATTTGGCTATTCTAACATTTTTCCTGATCACTCTGATACCTCAAGCACTGATGCAAGCGAGTGGCCCCCCGACACCCACGCCCTTGACTGCAGGGATAGACATTGCACACCCAGCATTGATCTGGTCCACTCCAGACATTCATATCTTGTTTGTTTTTTGAAGGAGGTTGTGTCCCTCCTAGGACGATTGGAAGGAGGGGTTGAAAGTCAGAGGTGACATGGATATAGTAGATGGAGATTGTGAATAGCTTACCGTTACATTCAGAGCACTTCCAGTATTTGTTCATTCCTGTGCATGCGAGAAAAAGTGTTTGC
>NC_036860.1:2460896-2462373 GCF_002910315.2 Salvelinus sp. IW2-2015
GTGTACATACCGTTGGTGTGTTTGTTTAAAGACACGGATTTGCCCTATCGTTAGGAGGTGTTGTTCTTATAAACAAGAGAGCTTTGCCATGGCCGAGAAACTCTCTCATGGTAATGAATGGAGATTTAATTCCTTTGCTAAATGTACACACTGGATAAATCACTTCCGCCACTTATTGCCAGACAGAAATCTTGACTGCAGGGATAGACATTGCACACCCAGCATTGATCTGGTCCACTCCAGACATTCATATCTTGTTTGTTTTTTGAAGGAGGTTGTGTCCCTCCTAGGACGATTGGAAGGAGGGGTTGAAAGTCAGAGGTGACATGGATATAGTAGATGGAGATTGTGAATAGCTTACCGTTACATTCAGAGCACTTCCAGTATTTGTTCATTCCTGTGCATGCGAGAAAAAGTGTTTGCRTGTAAAYGGATGGTGTGTACATACCGTTGTGTGTTTGTTTAAAGACACGGATTTGCCCTATCGTTAGGAGTGTTTGTTCTTATAAACAAGAGAGCTTTGCCAATGGCCGAGAAACTCTCTCATGGTAATGAATGGAGATTTAATTCCTTTGCTAAATGTACACACTGGATAAATCACTTCCGCCCACTTATTGCCAGYACAGAAATGTGCGACAGGTCAGGCCCATTTGCTCTAATATCTCAGTCWTCCRGCCCAGTGTTTTTCCAAAGGGAATGACTGGGCTTTGGAAACCGCCCAGAAACCCAATCTGTTGTGAAAGGTGRGTGAATTTATTCAGGTTGTAAGATAATGTGGGACAAAAATCTATTTTTGACCATTAACCTTGAAGAAGTTGTTAGTATTATTTGTGGTTGTTATTATATTTCAAGCTAATTGTGTGTAAATTAACCTTTTGTTTTGTAGCAATTCTTGTGTAAAAGAGTATGTTATTAAATGTCTTCCTTCAAAACTCCCATCACTTCCTGACATCTCATCATCATTGACCCTTTGCATGTTCACTCTCTCTGTCCTCCCTTTTCTCCGTATTTCAACCAACCATTAATCCGTTTTATCCCACTCGTCCCCTCCCTCCCTCCCTCCCCAGCTCAATGAGAACAGTGCAGTGCTAATGTATTGCAGTATTGATGCACCTCGCCAGTCAGTCAGTCAGTCTGTCGTCACTTATAGAGTGGACTTACCTCCTGGCCAGGCCATGAGATCTGTCTGTATCCGTCTCTCTCCTTGTGGTCTTAATGCCCCCGCAAAGCTGTCTTACTACCCCTGCATGGCTGGCCGCATCAATGGTGTTGGCCTCAGTAACCCATTCAGCCAAACAGAGATGGGATCTTTCACCAGCCTCCCCACACACAGAGTAAGAATGGTCGGAGAGGGCRAAGGAGAGAGGCCCAAGGTGGCAGTGGAGATAGGGAGGAACACACAGGGAGATGGATAGAGAGAACAGCAAGGGAGCAAGAGGAGTTCGAAGCAGAGAGAGAAAGCTGAGAAAGTGAAAGA
>NC_036860.1:2462473-2482191 GCF_002910315.2 Salvelinus sp. IW2-2015
AGTTCCTGAAGGGCAGCCTGCGGGAGGTTCCCACCCCCAGCTGCACCACCTTGCTGCACCATACCAATCAACCCACCAGGTCCCTGAGCCTGCTGCCGCTGTTGCATTTGCTGCGGTTGTTGCTGCTGAGGCGCCACCATGCCTGGATGTCCCATCATGGCTTGCCTCTGCTGAGGTGGCATTCCCTGGCCAGCCCACTGTTGCTGGGGGTTCTGAAGCGGGGGACCAACCCTCTGCTGCTGCACCTGTGGAGGCAGCTGACCCTGGGGGTTAGGCTGCTGGGGCTGCTGCTGCATGGGGCCAGTGCCCACCATCATACCTGGAGGACCCTGCTGCTGCTGCTGCTGCTGCTGCTGTTGTTGCTGCTCCATGTGAGCCCTGGCAGCAGCCTGAGCTGCCTGGGCTGCCTGAGCCGCCTGAGCCTGGGGAGGCAGCCCCTGGGCCCCCACCATGCCCACCCCAGGGTGGGCCATACCCATCTGGCCCTGGGGCTGTTGGTGGTGAGGGTGCGGAGGCATCATGCCAGCTGCCTGCGCCGCCTGCCTCTGCAGAGACATCTTCCTTTGTGCGTCTGCCACTTGTTGAATCTTCATGGCGATCTCCACAGCCGCTGGAGGAGGCCCTGAAGGAGGTTGCTGCTGCTGCATAGAAGGCTGGCCAGGGTTGGGCTGCTGTTGTGGTGGTTGCTGCTGAGGTGGTGTGGCTGGTCCCAGGCCCGGTTTTCCTTGGGACTGAGGGTGCGGTGAGGAGCCTGGAGGCCTGTTGGTGTAAGGGGGCAGGCTGTTGGGGTGTTGCTGGAGCTGTGGGGGGTTTGAGGCCTGGGACTGCTGCTGGACCTGAGGAACCATCTGCTGTTGCTGGGGGGAGTTCATCATCCCCCCTCCTCCAGGCATCTGCTGGAACTGGTGGTGAAGCTGGTGGTGCTGCTGAGGCATCCCACCTTGCTGCTGCAGCAGTAAAGTTCCTCCACCACCCATCCCTGGCTGGGGCCCAGGAGGCATGTTGGGCTGGGTGGGTGTCTGTGGTGTTGGGGGCTGGGTGCCTCCTGATGTGGGTGTACTAGGGGCTGTGGTACCATTGTTACCTGGTGATGGCAGCCCCCCAGGAGGTCCTCCTCCACCGCAGGCAGGCTGGCCCACCCGCTGCATGCTGGCCATCCTTCTCCGAAGCATCTGAGCCTGCTGGAGGCGGTGCTGGAGTTGCTGCTGGCGGAGCTTGTGCTTGATGTTGAGGCAGAAGGGTACGGGGCACTTGTTCTCCTGGCAGTGCTTGGCGTGGTAGCAGCACAGGGCAATGAGTTGCTTGCAGATGGGGCAGCCACCGTTGGTCTTGCGCTTGCATCCCTTGGTGTGCTGCACCACACGCTTCATCTTCTGGCAGGACGGCAGGGAGCAGTTGGCATTGCGGCATTGGCAGGCGTGGACCAGGGACTGGATGCAGCGCTGAATGCTGAGGCGGCGGGAGTCCCCGGGGCTCTGAGTGGCAGCGGCCGCTGCGTTGCTGCTCTCGTCGTCCAGGCCCAGGCCCAGCTTCTCCATCTTGTGTTCATGGCCCTTAGTGTTATAGCAGGTGATACACAGGTCGTAGTCCTCGCAGACYGTGCAGTGGAAGCGTGTCTCCACYCTTGCCTTGCACTCATTGCAGGTGTAGACGAAGCGGTCCTGGCTCTGATTGTGTAGCTCCACCAGCATGCACATGGAGCTCCACTTGGCTCTCCTCAGGGAGGAGAACTCCAGGTGCTTGTCCCGGGCCAGCGTCAGGAAGGCGTCACGCCCATCCATCAGGTCGCAGGCCATTAGGGTGTCCGGGTCCGTGATGGGGGGCAGGGAGTTGGCAGTGGGGCCGGCGATGAGACGGATCACAAAGAACACCTGTAGGGGGCAGAGAAGAAAGGATGAGCACTGGGACTGAGAGTATGTGTGTTTGTGGCTTTATTTAGAAGATGGCGACAGCATCAAATACCTCCTTGTGTTTCTCCATACAAGCATAGAGCTTCTGGGAGAGGTCATTGGACACATTGGGCATCCCTGGTTTCTTCTTATTGGCTCGGATCAGGCTGCTGTTCTTGTTCTTGCTCGTCTTCTTACTGTTCTTCTTTTTGGCATTCTTGCTGTCACTTTTCGGGGCCTGTGTGTGGAGAACACCAGATTAAAAATCGACTCCAATACATTCCATTAAAGCACTGAATCTGAAGCAGCCTCGAAATTGACCCAATTAGCAATGGTTCAATATCTATCCTCTAAGCAATACTTTTTAACAACAGCTACTCCTATCATGTTATTATTGAGGACAACCAATATCCCACACCCCAGATCCTGTAACATATTCACAAAAACACTCCTCTCTCCTGTTGTATTGAAGTCCTTACACTCACATCTACGCTCTCGCTGGAGGTGCTGTTCTCCTCCCTCTTCCTCTCCTCCTCCTCCTGCTCCAGCTCCTTGATGCTCTCCTCCAGCACGTTGGGCCAGAAGTCCCCCTCAAAGTATGGTAGCTCGTTGGCACTGGTGAGACGGTCCTCTGTGGCCTGCTTGAAGACGTCCTGAAACAGAGCATGAATAAGATGTCAAGAGGGGGGGGGGGGGCTCCATGCATACAATTACCTCATAGAAGAAAGCAGTTGGATTTGCCTGGCACAGCCTGTGCAATGTCTGACAAAACAAAATTTATTGTAGTCACCTTGTAGTCATGCACAATGCGCTCAGCTACGGCCTTGTCKAGCATRTTCTTGTACCACTCCTGTAGACGCTTGGGCTTGGGGATCTTCTGGTCCACAGGATGACAGTGGAAGATGTAGTCGTCCCCTTCACTTGGGGGACAAGCCCAGATGTGCCCTGTTGTAAACCTGCCATGGGAGAGGAAGGGTTGAAGAATCAGACCAGCAACTGGAAAGAGTGAATCTTATTAGAACAGTAAAGTAGAATGAAATCTGCAACCGACCCTTTAGACATTTAGTACATATGTTTAGAGTGATGAGGTCAAATCATGTTCTCAGGAATCTATGCCCACTAATAGGTTGAGCTTAGTAAAAAAAAAAAAAAAGGGCCTCGTCTCTTACCCCAACTTCTTGACGTACTCCAGGTACCCTATGAGTATCTCATGGTAGACGCCTGTGCGGAGGTGTCGAGGTTGGAAGAAGTGCACGCTGTCCAGGTAAGAGATATACACTCGTCTCTGGTTGGGCGGAGGGCTGTCTGAACCGTACTCCTGCACATGCATGCCGAAGAAGCAGACGTCAGCCCCGTCTATGTCCTCGAATGCAAACAGCGCCTTCGTTCTGTAGGGAAAGGACTCGGACATCTCCCCGGTGTCCACAAACCTGTATCAGTTAAAGGAGAGCATAAGTAGACACACCCACATAAACACTGTATAGGCGTTGTCCCACGAGAACAGATAACGTTGTTAGGATAAGTCTCAACTCTCCAGTCTACAATGGGACTAATTGAAAGCCCACATGAACCTTGAGTCCATTTACGCTAGGATCAATTTGACATCTTCCTTGGTAGTCTATATTTGACTCCATATTAAAGAATCACTACCCCTCAAGACTCTCACCTGGACTTCATGCCTGGCTTGACCTCCACCACCTTGTCGGAGACATGGACCACACGGATAGTGACGTCACCAGACTCTGGATGGTTCTGCCGCCTGAGGTAGTCATTCACTCGCCCCTCTAGGAAGCTGCCCAACTTAGTTTGGGGGAGCCCTGTGAAAATTAAGTATGGAAAGAATAGAATGGGAGAGGGATGGAGAAATAGAGGAGGAATGATAGAGGACGGAAGGAAGAGAGGAAATGGGTGACAGCGATTAGAGGAAAGGTCACATGGTTTCGGTAAAAGCCAACCCAGTCTGGGGTGGTAGGTGGGTGTATGGGGGTTATGTCTGTTAAGTAGCTCAGAGCAGAGAACTTCACTAGTGACATTAAAGATGGAATAACCACTGGGCTCTAATCTGACAGTTAAAAAATATATGTTTTTATAAAAGGGCAAGTCAGAAGCATACAAACTCAACCACTGACTGCTTCTAGAGTACTCTGAAGTCAGTCTGAGGCACTTCGTCAATCAATGTCTAAAATGCCATGATCGCATTGTCAATTTGGCAACTAACAGCATATCTGAGACTTGGACTAATCCTCTGCTCTGAGCACTCAATAAAATCACAAGAGATGACAGGGTGTAAACTGGATCTGACACCATATAAAGACATTTCCCCCTCTTCCATTCAAGACATATTTCATTGAGATCCTTGTATGAGACTAGGCCAGTTTGTCCTTTTAATTTGCAGGCCCGCTCGCCTACCTGTGGCTCCCTAAAAACTTTGCCTTTGAGGGTGTGGAGAATGGGATGGGGGAGGTAAGAATTCCCACCTGTGGAAGGATTGTAGCCACGCAAAAACTGGACAACTGTCAAAAAGTTGGGGGAAAAGCGTGAGTATCGATGCCATTGCAAACTGAAAAAAATGTACCCAAAATATGATTTCAAGTAGATTTCTGGACAGTGGACACCCACTGAGGAAAAAAAGATTTGAGAGAGGATGACATAAATAAGGCTCCAACAAGATAAAAAAAAGAAAAGTCCATGATTGCCTCGGTGACCCATAAACCTTAAAAACAGCAAACTATAAACCGAGAACCCCTAAATGACCATGTTTTTGCCATGGCCTTCAGTGTGTACAGGCCTGGGATAAGAGTGAAATCGAACCACAAAGCTGCAGCAGACTGACAGCGGCAACTATTGTCTGAGGACTGGCTTCTGAAATAAAAAAATAGGGTTGGTTACATATAACATTTTCATTGGGGAGGGAGGGGGAGATACAAAAGGGTTGGGTCATGGGAAAAAGTGGAATGGAAAAAGGTAGAATGTGTGTTAACTGGAACACTCGTCCTCTCGAGTAGTGTATCAGGGCATAGGAAATTAAACCAGACTGCCTCAGAGGAAAGAAGAAGATTATTTGGAAAACACCGTGCACCAAATCATAAATTTAAACAAAGATTTGAAGGGGGGAAAAGGTCAATTATGTGTTTGCTCTTCACATGAAAGTATGGTGTTATACTTGTGGGATGTGCGTTTAGGAAATTAGCATGTGTCAGTAACAGCACCAAAGGAGAAGAGGGATAAAGAGAACACCGAAAAGAAACGGCTGAGCGACTGGAGAAGGGAGGGGAGACACAGATAGACTGACACCCCGATGAAGATGACGGTAGATGAGCGCCCCCCGTTTGTCACTTACTCCACTTACTTCTGGCCGCGTATTTGTTCTCTTTCCGCGTCTTATTGGCCTTCTTAAGGCAGCTGTCACATACAAAGCTGTGGAGATGAGGAAAAGGAACACGCTTTATTTCATTACTTCAAATACATCATACTTGCATTTGTTATTTACCATTTCTCAGTGGCCTTCAGCTTCACTTCTTTGCCCTACTGAATAAGTTGGCAGCAATGAATGATGTAAGGTATTGCTGAGGGTCATGATGGCAAACGGGCAACAACCACGGTAAGATTGAACCTGGAACTGCACCTTGGAATAAAGTGGGCGGTTTCACAGTTCTAACAGTCGCATTAACGTAAGATGTACAGAATGTGTATGTAAGTTGGCTCACCCTGCCGGCCATATGGTGTCATTATGCAGGACACAGATTTGGTGCATTTTACGCCCGCAGTCGGTACATTCCACAAGCCTACAGAAAAGAGAGATGTGGACAGAGAGAGTCACGGGTTATTGATACCATGTGTCACACACGGATATAGTCATTATTTTCTCAACAGGAGTTTCAACTAGCAGAACATTTCAAACACAAAAGCCATGACGATAACCTAAACAGGCTAAATTGACTAAAACACAGTAAAGATTAAATATTACAGTTAACAAATATTTCACAGTATCTAAAGTTTATGCAAATGTACCACATGGAAAACATATGGTTTGACACCAAGTACAGATCAAATGTAAAGGGGGGGAAAAAAGAGTAGATACCATTCAGGGTCGAGCGTGTCATTCTTCTTCCTCTGAAACTGATCTTTGCTGATGGACCTGTGAAGAGGAGGGAGAGAGGCCCAGGAGTGTGGGAGGTAAGAACAGACTCAATCCAATCACTGGGCCAGAAATGCAATGTACTATATTACAGCCATAAAGAAGTCACAAGCAATAAGAGCAGGCTCTGGCTTTATACAGGCTAGGATTCAGGCATTTTGAAAACATCATCTAACACTTCCAGAACATTAGGAGCCCTCAGTATGTTGGGGTTTTAGCTGAAGAGAGAAGAGGCAGAAATCAAGTAAAAGGATGGAGACGGCAGTTGAGGTGAACTGCTGCCTTAAGAGGTAGAGGAGAGAGAAATACATTTTATTTTTAAAGTTGACCATTTCACTAAGGGAGAGACTGAGAAGGTATTCAGTGATGGGGAGAAAGAAAAACATTTCTCAATCGCATTGATAGAAAGCATTTATAAATCAAAGGAACCAAACAATATTTACATGTCATCAAAATGAGCAATAGAAGAACCATGTCAGTATTAACGTGGGGGGGGGGGTTAGAAGGCTGGTACTCACGTCTGAGGCTGAGAAGGATCATCCCCCAGGGACACGCACTCGCCCTGGATTTCGTTGAAACACTTCTCACAGAAGTGGTACCTGTCAGCAAGAAGCCCAAATTGTGGTGAACTACACCGTTCGCCAACCGCACAGCCAATCACAGAGAAGGCACGAGGAAGCAGTCACCAATCAGGGCAGGGCAGGACAGGCCAGGAGAAGAGCAGAGGGCAAGGTCGTCGCCAGGTAGCAGCCAATCATGATGCAGGGTTTTTGTGTGGGCAGGTGTTTTGATTTTGCAGTTAAATTTTGGAGTGGATGATTGGTCACACCAAAGCAGGCCAATGCAGACATCACAAGCGTTAAAAAAGGAGGGAGAGAAGGGAAGAGATGGGGGAAGGGGAGGGCAAAATGAATATTAAAAAAGCGTGAAATAAATCGTTACAGGTCAGACGAGGACGATGGAGGGATGAATAGGATGGGAAGAGTGAGGGACGTGGAGAACATAACATCAACGAGGACAGAGATCCAATGCAAAGCACAGATTAGTGTCAGTCAGTGAGTGGACAAAAACATCATTAAAGGGATACTCCGAGATTTTGGGAGCGAGGCCCTTTATCTACTTCCCCAGAATCTGATGAACTCGTCGATAACATTTTTATGCCTCAGTGTGGTTTTAAGGAAGTTAATTGGCGCAATTGCTAACTAGCGTTAGCACAATGACTGGAAGACTATGGGTMCTAATGCTATTTAGCATTGCCTCATGAAACTACCTCMATCTTCCTTCATACGCGACAGACATAAAATGGTATCCACAAGTTAATCTGCCAAAATCCCAAAGTATCCCTTTAAGTTAACACAGTAACAAAAGGGGGGGGGCTCAAAAAACAGTGTGGATGAGGAAAAGCAAGTGGTAGTGCAACAGCGACCCATCATCCTTTTGCTCCATTTATAAAAGAGGGTCCCTTTCTTGTGTTGGAGAGGAATTATCATACATGTAGTGAGGTTGTTAATACTATGTTGCCCTAACGTAACTACACTATAGTGATTCTGTCTTCACGGTGAAATGAATCAAGCCAATCAGCTCCACAGCTTTGTTCAATGAAATGTTCTGCAAATCAGTGTTCACTGCAGCTGTGCAGCAATATCGCCCTGAGTCTTATTTTAAGTATTGTGTCCAAAAGCAATTATCTATCCATTTGCCAATTATCAGTTTGATTCAATTACTTACCTGTAATTGATCAATACATTTCTCTATGCATTCTAAGTAGACTAGTGAAAAGGTGTAGATTTCAAAATAATCTCAAGACAGGGAACCCACTTTGTAAATGTCAAAAGTGAAAATTAAATTTGTGAAGATGAAAATGGTGGCAGGGTGTAACCATTTAAAGCCATATTAAAACTTAACTAATCTGTGATTGAACTATGCTATATTGCAGAGAATATCAGCATGCACAATAACATCACAATAAGACAATCACTCAAGTAGATTTGTGAAATGTGGATTTATATAAAATATGCAGAAAACATGACTTGTGTACGTGGGTGTGTGTGTGAACGAGAACCCTTGAGGATATGAATGACCCTGCTCCTTTCAGTGTCTGAGTATGTGAGTCTGTTTGTGCTTCTGTACACCCCTTACCTGTTCTGGTAACTAAAATAAGCAGCGTCACGCGGGATGGTGCATAACTGTTTCCCATAGCAGCATAGAGTTTGGGGGGAAAACTCAAGCTGCAAACATAAGAGGACATAGTAAGAGATAGTCTATGTACTGAAAATACTTATCCAGGAAGCCAATTATTTTGTATGATAGTATGTTTAACACGCAGTGGTAAGGAGAGGTGAAAGCTGTGTTGACTTCAATGACTGATGTTACACACATCCATTTACACACACTTCCACTTACCTTCCTCCCGCAGCAGTAGCCCAGGCCCTGCATGACCGGGTCGATTTCAGCTTCGAACACCTCGGCCAGCTTGGAGCAGTACTTGTAGACGCGGGATGTCTTGCGGTTGTACAGCCAGGCATTGTTAAACATGAGCCAGATGTCATCCACGTATTGCCAGGGTTCCTGGTACTGTCCCGTGTCCAGCTTACGCTTTATCGTCGACAGGTCTATGGGGTTCTTTACAATGTCAAAGTAGTCCTGGAGGGGACCAAGTCCAGGTGTCAGCGAGGGTACGGTTCAGCCCAGAAAGAAAGGTGGGGAGAAAAGGGATTGGTGTGTTCATCGATGCAGGAGGGGGGGGGAAGGTAGAGAAGACCATGGTCGTCATCATCATCATCGTAGTTGTTGAAGTAGCAGAAGTTGTGGTGGACATCCAGGTGGAACCAGAGCAGGGGAGAGAAGAGGGTGCAGGGGACAATGTTGACGGCTGCAGAGAGGTTCACGTGCAGACAGAGAGACATGACAGCTTCTCCCCTTCACCACTCAAACTTTGCACCATTTCTACATTAATGGGGGAACAGGCCAAGGAAGGACACTGGGGTGGCCAGGCTTATCCCCTCTCATTCTGCCCAAATT
The DNA here is from genome assembly GCF_002910315.2 of Salvelinus sp. IW2-2015. Taxonomy (NCBI): domain Eukaryota; kingdom Metazoa; phylum Chordata; class Actinopteri; order Salmoniformes; family Salmonidae; genus Salvelinus; species Salvelinus sp. IW2-2015. The sequence goes on from NC_036860.1 coordinate 2,471,522, forward strand.
CAAACTTCTCCTCAAATCAAGGCTAGATTAGTACTCTGAAGGCAGACCAACTTTTACATCCAACAGTTATCAGAAATGACAGGAAAAGCACCCAATGTGCACTGTAAATTTGTGTTTGTTTTTCAAACAGTCAGACAGTTCCAGTGCAACCGCTTTCTCCTCTACAGACTCTCCTGAAGGAGAGCATTTTCAGGGCATGAGTCAGGGTACAAAGCTGAGGTGAACAGAGCAGTAACAGTCAGGCAGTAACAACACACGCTGGTAAACTGGCAGCATGGAGGTTGGCAACACGGCACAGTCAAAGCCAAGAGCACTGAGACAAAGGTGCAAAGCCAAGGATCTCTCTCCGTCTCCAGGGAAACACAAACAGGAAATGAGACCCTTCACTTTGACAAACAAAGGACACAACAGCCTGTGATGCATGAACACATGGCACATAGTATGCTGCATTTCATTCATCTGAGCTCAATTACAACAACTATGAGTGCTGTTTCTATGAGTGTATTGGTAATTGAGGTGTGATAATCACATTGTGGAAGGATAAATCCTTGCACTCATAAAAGTGTGGTTTTGCTGGTTATTTGAGCACGTTAAAAGTATTTGAGCAGTATCTGAGCCTGGTTGTGTGTCCATGTTGAATACCCAGGTGGTGTTCTAGGGTCAGGTGCATCACTGGGGCTATTGAGGGTTACTGAGGAGAAGTGTGCCAATGACCTCTGAGAATGGAGTAAGTGTGCCCTAGCACTGCTTGAGGAGAGTTAAAACTATGGTGAGGACCATACAATATTAAGTCCCCCTCAAGCTGCATTTACAGTCAGCATATAGTTCTGATCTTTTTCTACTAATTGGTCTTTTGACCAAACAGATCAGCTCCTCTGCCAATAATTGGGCAAAAAGATCAGAATTGGGCTGCCTGTGTACATGCAGCCTCAATGGCGTACAAACAATTATTGTAATTAGTGCCAGACATCATTGCCTGGGTATCTCTTCACGGGTGTTCAATAAGAGGTCTGAGATATTTGATTTGCTAGCTATTAGCATTATCTGAGACACACTACTGCTGCATACAGGCATTGGCACAACTCTTCACATAACTCACAATCAACTTCAACAATACTGATTACTGGCGAGGAACTGTCTAGAAAGCTTCTACTATGAATAGGCATATGTGGGAGGAAGAAAAATGAATTGCTAAATCATATCCAAATTGGAATTGTAAAAAAAAWAAAAAWATTAAAAGAAAGCAGTTTAAAGAATAAAAAAAAGTAATGGGCTATGAACGTTTTTGGCTAGTAAATGTCCCTTTTAGGGCATGTTACTTTAAATGCAGAACGGTGATGTGCCACTGATAAAATGGCTGCTTATTTTAGGCCTTTTGAAGTCTGATGAAAGGCAGAAACACAAGCCGCCATTAACAAGGCCCAGGGGTCTAACATTCATGGCCAGGGCCAAACCACCTCTCAAGTGTTGATCTTAATCAAAACTGACSGGTAGAAACCAATCCAAAAATATGTTTGTTAAATTCTAACAGACAGAAAGGTTTAAATTTGCATCTCTTAAATGTTACGGACAGACTTATTGATTTKTGTTGACTTGGTTTACAAGCAAAACAGGTTTTTAAAAATGTACATAGCATTGATGTGTTTTTTTTGTGGTGTAAGAGAATTAGAGAGAAGCAAGCATGAGCTGACACGCGCACACACACACACCTACCCAAGAACCTACAGTAAAAACCAACTGACCTACGTTTGATGTATAGTATACTCTACCTGAGCAGAGACATAACACTCAAATTCAGGATTGAGACAGCTTTCTCTCACTAACACACACACACATTATCGCTACAACTCCCAGAGCCAACACTCTTGCACACATGTGGCAGTGGTAAGGATGAAGAGAGGGATGAAAGAAAAAGGAAAATGAAAAAGGAATGAGAGAAAAATGAACTAAAAAGAACGGTAAGAACGTCTTTAGAGGGAAGCAAAATGGAAGCCAGCGCAGTCCCTTACCAGGTTAGTTTTGTTACTAGTTCGAATACGTACGGGTATTCCCAGTAACTGGGGGTCCACCGGTTGGCGGAAGGGCAGAGACTCAGGGTCTTGGCGGTACAAGGCCTCCAGGGTGGGCATCAGAGCCTGACGCAGCTCCTCAGGCTTAAAGACTGGGGTAGTGGAAAGAGGAGGAGAGGGAGCGACAGAGGAGAGGAAGTGGGGATAGAGGCAGTGCAAGTAGTGGAAAAGGAGGAGCAAGAAAGATGTGATTTTTTTTGTTTGTTGATTAGGCTGTTTACCGGTGAATATACACGTCGCTTCAAAGATTCATAGCCTAGATCTATACACCATGTCTGACTTAGGTCCGAAACAAATGTTGAGGAATGCTTGCATATGAAGATAAGGACAGGTACATTACTCCTATGAAGAAGAGAGGAAAGAGTTAGGGGTGGGGATCTTACTTTTCCTCTTGTTTTGAGCGCTGGCGGGGGAGCTGTGCGTGCCCGATGCCCCCGACCTCTCCTCTTCGTCTTTGGGCTCAGTCTTCACCTCTGGCTTCCTGTCTCTGTCCTCTATCTTCGGCGTTGCTACCGATGACGATGTGTCCATAGGCTCGCCCTTGCAGCCGTCGCCTGAAGGCTTCTCCTTCTTAATCTGAGAGGTGACATCATGTTCAATATCCTATATACATTTCCAGACATCATCCTGAATGTAATAAAATATGTTAGCTGTGTGTAAAATAATCTTCACCACGCTGGCTAGCTAGCACTGTCTTTTGCTTTTGGACCCCTGCCTTAGAAAAAACTGGAAGCCTCACCTCAGGTTTCTCCTCTGACTTGATGTCTGCCTGTCCCTTGCCCATCTTCCCAGAGGCCTTCCCCTCTCCCTGGTCCTCGGCATCCTCATCGTCCTGCTGTTTCACCTCCATCTTGGGCTCAGCTGGGGCAGGGGCGTCAGACGAGGTCAGCTGGGAGCTAGGGTCCACGCTGCTCACCGAGGCCGGAGTGGAAGCCTGGCCGTCTGCCGTCAGTGAAGACTTCTGAGACAGCTGGGAGGACAGAGAGAGAAAAGTTAATGGAAAGGAAATGAATAACAGAACCAGCCAAAAAAGATAGTGAAAAGAGTGAACAGCCAAAGACGTAGACCAACAAGGAACGGAGGGCAAGAGAATGACTAAGGTGTCTGTCCAGGCAACGAGGGAAATTACATATGGAGGTATAGCCAGAGATCAGGGATCAGCTTAGAAAACTTCTGACAACCACAAGGAGTTGAGTTAGTGAGACTATGGGGAAAACTACTCACTGGAGTTTGCGGAAGCTGGGTTGGCACATGGGCATTCTGGGTAGGCACAGATTGAGCCTGCCCTGTCTGGAGGACTCCAGAGGCTCCACCACCGTTTGTCTGCTGCTGGAGCTGACTGGGCTTCTCCGAGTTCATTCCTTGCCCCATTGGCTGTGACGACGCTAGCTGCGGGAGCGGAGCGGCAACCTGGGGCGGGTTGGGCGTGTGAGGCTGGGGGGTTTGCGAGCCTGGCAGACCAGGCGGCGTCTGATGAGGGGTTGGTGTGAGGCTGCGTGCCGGGGAGGGGGAGTTCTGTCGGATGGGGGGGCAGTGCGGGTGTGAGTTGGGCTGAGAAGAGTTGGGCAGTTGCAGGTTGGAAGGAGGGCCTCCACCTACACTGCCTGGCCCCATAGAGCCCTGGGAGGGCCCTGATCCTGCCACTGAGCCTGGCTGGGCTGCAGGGCTGCTGACCGGGAGCGAGGGCGGCGTGGGCATCTGGGCCTGCTGGAAAACACCATGGAGGAGACGGTTAGAGTCTTCAGCCAACATCAACTATAACAACTACTTTACTGTCACCATTTACTTATAGCATTGGTTCCAGTATCTATTTACCTGTGCCACGCCTCCTTGTGGCCCTGGATGGTTCATGCCGACTGGGCCAGCCCCGAGGCCAGGACTGGACCCAGGGAACTGACCAGAAGGGAGGTACTGGTTCTGGAGCTGGGCCACATTGGGCTGCCCCATCCGCGTTGGCCCCATACCCATCTGAGTGAGACCGAACAAGATAAATTACTCAATTTTGTTCGAATTAGACCATGGTTATTTTCTAGAGTCGCTGTAATTGGAATGTTGGAATGTTGAAATATAATCAATTTCTATCAATATTGAATGCAGTTACCTTAATTTGGACATTTGGAATGAGAGAGTGCGACTAACCTGATTTAGAGGTCCACCAAGTGGGAGGGGAGGCGTTGACCTCTGACCTAATGACTGCATACCCATTTGTCCAAACTGATTCATCCCTGAGACAGACGAGAAAGAGCAAATCAGTAACACACAGCCACCATTATATGTCCACCCTTCAGACTGGTTCGGTTTGTGCCAAGCAGCACACTAAGCTGAGCATATACAGTTGAAGTCGGAAGTTTACATACACTTTGGTTGGAGTCATTAAAACTTGTTTTTCAACCACTCCATAAATGTATTTTTAACAAACTAGTTTTGGCAAGTCGGTTAGGACATCTACTTTGTGCATGACAAGTAATTTTTCCAACAATTGTTTACAGATTATTTCACTGTATCATAATTCCAGTGGGTCATAAGTTTGTGCCTTGAAACAGCTTGGAAAATTCCAGAAAATTAGGTAATGCTTTAGAAGCTTCTGATAGGCTAATTGACATCATTTGAGTCAATTGGAGGTGTACCTGTGGATGTATTTCAAGGCCTACATTAAAACTCAGTGCCTTTTTGCTTGACATCATGGGAAAATCTAAAGAAATCAGCCAAGACCTAAATTGTAGACCTCCACAAGTCTGGTTCATCCTTGGGAGCAATTTCCAAATGCCTGAAGGTACCACGTTCATCTGTACAAACAATGGTACACAAGTATAAACACCATGGGACCACGCAGTCGTCATACCACTCAGGAAGGAGACGCGTTCTGTCTCCTAGAGATGAACGTACTTTGGAGCAGAAAGTGCAAATCAATCCCTGAACAACAGCAAAGGACCTTGTGAAGATGCTGGAGGGAACAGGTACAAAACCTGAAAGGCCACTCAGCAAGGAAGAAGCCACTGCTCCAAAACCACCATAAAAAAGCCAGACTACGGTTTGCAACTGCACATGGGGACAAAGATCGTACTTTTTGGAGAAATGTCCTCTGGTCTGATGAAACAAAAATAGAACTGTTTGGCCATAATGACCATTGTTATGTTTGGGAGGAAAAGGGGGAGGCTTGCAAGCCGAAGAACACCATGCCAACCGTGAAGGACGGGGGTGGCACATCATGTTGTGGGGTGCTTTGCTGCAGGAGGGACTAGTGCAACTTCACAAAATAGATGGCATCATGAGGGAGAAAATTATGTGGATATATTGAAGCAACTCTCAAGACATGTCAGGAAGTTAAAGCTTGGTCGCAAATGGGTCTTCCAAATGGACAATGACCCCAAGCATACTTCCAAAGTTGTGGCAAAATGGCTTAAGGACAACAAAGACAAGGTATTGAGTGGCCATCACAAAGCCCTGACATCAATCCTATAGAACAATTGTGGGCAGAACTGAAAAAGCCTGTGCGAGCAAGGATGCCTACAACCTGACTCAGTTACACCAGCTCTGTCAGGAGGAATGGGCCAAAATTCACCCAACTTATTGTGGGAAACTTGTGGAAGGCACCCGAAACGTTTGACCAAGTTAAACAATTTAAAGGCAACGCTACCAAATACTAATTCAGTGATGTAACTTCTGACCCACTGTGAATTAAGACATTTTGTCACAACTTTGGAAGTTTGCTTGGGGTCATTGTCCATTTGGAAGACCCATTTGCGACCAAGCTTTAACTTCCTGACTGATGTCTTGAGAAGCTGAAATAAATCACTCTACTATTATTCTGACATTTCACATTCTTAAAATAAAGTGGTGATCCTTACTGACCTAAGACAGGGAATTTTTACTAGGATTAAAATGCCCGGAATTGTGAAAAACTGAGTTTAAATGTACTTGGCTAAGGTGTATGTAAACTTCCGACTTCAACTGTAGGAACAACTTACCTGCAGGGTTCTGCATCCTGTTCACCATCTGATTGGGTCCGGTGGGTCGAACCATGGAGGGGTCAGCATGAGAACCATCTGAGAGTGAAGAGAAACACATTCATTAGCTTTGTATCTATGGCTACAGTAACCAGGTTTCCATCCAACCATTGCATGCGGATGAATTAACTGACGGCCTGATGGAAACAGGAAATGTGTCGGTAAAATGTCCTCATTTCCAAAAACAAAATACGCTAGACAAGGGTGGATCTGATTAAGCGACAATTCCGGTAGAAATATTGATATAATAACCATCATATCGAAGTAAACTTGAAGTCACGCAATGATATGTTACATTGTAGGCCTACCACCACAACACGAGGTGGAAAAGCATGAATAGTTTATATGCAGATTAACCAAGCTATGATCAACTTCACATGGTGGTTAAGTGCACGGTGATCTTGCAAACTTCCCCAAAATATTGACGGCAGGCCATTATTTGAATGTTGGTGACATGATGATTGGTGCTTGGCTGCCAATGATCAAATAAAAGGATCTTGTTCTTATTCATATCATATAACCCCCACCCTGTCCAATTTACCAGCACACTTGTGTAATTAACCGTTTCTGTGACAAACCCATCAGTAGAGTTGAAAATGTGATTGAAACACATTGAACTTCTGTTATTCGTTACCATACCTGAGAATTAACCGCAAAAGTAATTTGTATATGCACTKTGTCATTACACATAGCTTTTAAGCCGCATGAAATTCTATTTGTCTCATGCACCGAATACAACGGGTGTAGACTTTACAGTGAAATGATTGCCTTCAAGCCCTTCCCAATGATGCAGATTTTTTTTTAAAGAGAATACACCTAAAAAATAAACACAAGAGGAATAAAATAAGTTTGGACACACACCTCTGCTGGGAGAATGCTAATTAATTTTTTATGCTGATTTTTYAAAAGTCTTGAAAATCTGTTACCCATTGGATTGAAATCTAGCTATTGAAGTAAATAGAGCCACGCAATTGGGATCAAGCAGTGCTAATCACACCTATGTTAAAAGAGAGTAGCTACAGTTGAAGTCGGAAGTTTACATACACTTAGGATGGASTCAATAAAACTCGTTTTTCAACCACTCCACAAATTCCTTGTTAACAAACTATAGTTTTGGCAAGTCGGTTAGGACATCTACTTCATGACACAAGCAATTTTTCAACCAATTGTTTACAGACAGATTATTTCACTTATAATTCATTGAATCACAATTCCAGTGGGTCAGAGGTTTACATACACTAAGTTGACTGTGCCTTGAAACAGCTTGGAAAATTCCAGAAAATTGTCATGGCTTTAGAAGCTTCTGATAGGCTAATTGCCATCATTTGAGTCAATTGGAGGTGTACCTGTGGATGTATTTCAAGGCCTACCTTCAAACTCAGTGCCTCTTTGCTTGACATCATGGGAAAATCAAAAGAAATRGGCCAAGACCTCAGAAAAAAGAATTGTACACCTCCACAAGTCTGGTTTATCCTTGGGAGCAATTTCCAAATGCCTGAATTAATTACTTTAAAAAATGTGTACCTATGATAAAAATTACAGACCTCTACATGCTTTGTAAGTAGGAAAACCTGCAAAATCAGCAGTGTATCAAATACTTGTTCTCCCCACTGTATATCCACAGCAAAGAGTCCTATATTGACATAACCTGAAAGGCCACCTAGCAAGGAAGAAGCCACTGCTCTAAAACCACCATAAAAAAAAGCCAGACTACGGTTTGCAACTGCACATGTGGACAAAGATCGTACTTTTTGGAGAAATGTTCTCTGGTCTGATGAAACAAAAATAGAACTGTTTGGCCATAATGACCATCGTTATGTTTGGAGGAAAAAGGGGGAGGCTTGCAAGTCGAAGAACACCATGCCAACCGTGAAGGACGGGGGTGGCAGCATCGTGTTGTGGGGGTGCTTTGCTGCAGGAGGAACTGGTGCACATCACAGATGAAATGGAATCCAATGACGGGAGGGAGGAATAATGATGTGGGAATATATTGAAGCAACGTCTCAAGACATGCAGTCAGGAAGGTTAAAGCTTGGTCGCCGAAAGCTGGGTTTCCAGAATTGAGACAATGACCCCGAAGCCAAACTTCCAAAGTGTTGTGACAAAAATGATCTTAAGAACAACAAAGTGCAAGGTATATGGAGTGGCATATACACAAAGCCTGGACATGCATTCCTAATAGAAAGATTAGTTGGGGGCGAGAACTGAAAAAAGCATGTGTCGAGAAAGGAGGCCTTACAAACCTGACTCAGTTACACCAGCTCTGTCAGGAGGAATGGGCCAAAATTCACCCAACTTATTGTGGGAAGCTTGGTGGAAGGCTACCTAGAAATGTGTGACCCAATTAACATTTAAAGCAATGCTACCAATACTAATTCAGTGTATGTAAAACTTCTGACCCACTGGGAATGTGATGAGAAAGAAATAAAAGCTGAAATAATTGACTTACTATTATTCTGAATAAAGTGTGTCCTAACTGACCTAAGACACTACTTTTTACAGAGGATTAAATGTCAGGAATTGTGAAAAACTGAGTTTAAATGTATTTGGCTAAGGTGTATGTAAACTTCTGACTTCAACTGTATGTTGTCAAATGCTGTGTGGTGTTTAAAGCGTCTACTCACTGGACGGCTGTCCGGGGGCCAGAGGGACTGGCCCATGCCAAGGGGTCCCTGGAGGCGAGCTGAGGGGGCATGCCGGGTTGCGTGGGCATCATGCCTGCTTCTTAGACCGCGTCCGCCGCTTCTCCTCCAGTTCCTTCTGGGATTTATAGATCTTCTCTAGCCAGGAGGTGTAGTGACTCCGCCTGTAGCAATTTAGGAAATTCAATAAATGAGTATACACCCTCTCGTCCGCCATACTTGTTGTGTCAGTTATTGAATACGGTGATTTAAACTTTCTGGTATACTACTGTAATACCAGTCTTCACCACAACAGTTGAGGAGTTAGTTCCACCCTGCTGTTGGCCGACTCATACATGTCCCCTCTACTTTACGAGCGTATGCCACCAGGTCTCCATCCGCCGTCCTTCTAGCGCTAGCCGGGTCCGGGTGGGAGATGGCCTGCACACTGCTCACCCAGCAGACGGATAAAGAGATACAGAGAGATAAGCAAAAAGACACTGACAGCCTGCAATGAACCATAATTGTGTGGTGTGGGTGCCAGTCCAGAGTCACATACAGAGTACTAGACTAATAGTAAACAGCAGATAAACACTTTTTCATTAAAACTGCAATGCCTACGTGTCCCCCTCTGTGACTCTGAGATGCAGTCCAGGGCAGACTCACAGCTTGTGGACGAGGTGGTTGCGCAGGTCCTGGGTGATGTCCTCGTGCCAGTTCTTCCTCATGCCCGCGGCTGAGGGAGGGGTCGCCATGGGCATGGAGCCCAGGCTGCCCACCCCGCTGCCGTCGTTCATCAAACTGAGAGACGAAGAGAGGGGGACAGAAACGACAAGCTGGAAGCCATAATTTTGCTCAAGGTAGTCAATGAAGTAACTTTGTGAACTTGTGAGTGTGTTGCCTTGTAGAATAATGTTTAAAGTCTTTAGAGCTGGCAGGACCATAAAAATCAMWATTGAATTCCAAGGATAGTGAGTTCTTACCTCGATTAACCTCTACCCCTGCACATTGACTCAGTACCGGTACCCCCTGTATATAGCCTCATTATTGTTATGTATAMGTCTTGTGTTACTTTTTGATTGATTCAAATATATATATTTTTTTACTTTAGTTTATTTAGTAAATATTTTCTTAAGGAGAAGTCTATCTTTAATTCTGTGAATATTACTTGTATCTTTTATCAATGTTTATTATGAGGATTTCTGTGGCTATCTGCAAAAACACCGGATGTTTTGGAATCAAAACATTACTGCACGTAATGCGCCAATGTAAACTGAGATTTTTGGATATAAATATGCACATTATCGAACAAAACATACATGTATTGTGTAACATGATGTCCTATGAGTGTCATCTGATGAAGATCAAAGGTTAGTGATTAATTTTATCTATATTTCTGCTTTTTGTGACTCCTATCTTTGGCTGGAAAAATGTCTGTGTGGTTTTTTGACTTGGCTCTGAACTAACATAATCATATGTTGTGCTTTCGCTGTAAAGCCTTTTTGAAATCGGACACGATGGGTAGATTAACAAGATGTTTATCTTTCATTTGCTGTATTGGACTTGTTAATAATGTGTGAAAGTTACATATTTCTAAAATATATGTTTGAATTTCCCGCGCTGCCTTTTCAGCGGAATGTTGTCGAGGGGTTCCGCTAGTGGAACGCCTGCGCTAGAAAGGTTAACTCTATTTCTTGAACTGCATTATTGGTTAAGTGCTTGTAAGTAAGCATTTCACGGTAAGGTCTACACCTGCTGTATTCGGCGCATGTGACAAATAAAATTTGATTTCATGGGGAGGGTATGAGTGTGTTGTTGTACCTTTGCACATTCATATTGTTGTGAAGCATGACGTCTGGTAGCAGGTTGGACTGATTGGGGGGCTGCACCCCCACCCCTCCATTCATCCCCATGGGGTTCCCTCCTACAGGGGCAGATAAAGAGAGGACAGGTTCAAAGCAGTTCCTTTCCTC
>NC_036860.1:2486141-2558457 GCF_002910315.2 Salvelinus sp. IW2-2015
CCAGCCTGGCAGTGGGTCATGTGGTTGAGGACGTTCTTCATGGTGCGGCAGTGGGGCAGGCTGCACTGGCGCACCTCCCCGTTGGCCTGCTCCCGCCGCTGGCACTTGTGGGCGTGGAGCAGGAGCACCAGCTGCTGCTGAATCAGCTTGCGCTTCTCCGGGTCGGCAGTGGGAGGCGCTGCCCCCGGACCTGTTGCCACAGTACCAAGGCCAGCCTGGGCCCCGGCTCCAACCGCCGCTCCACCCACCGACACTGGCCCTACTGCCGAGGCCTGCTGTGAGGCCTGATGACACAGAGCGAAAAGAGAGTGAGTTAACCAGAGGGGATAGGGGGATGTAAAGGAAGATGGCTGMAATAGAGGGGCTGTATGGAGGATTAAAGACAAGGGAGGGCCTTTAAAAAGGGAGATCAAAGTTGACAAGGTGGGATGGGCCGAACTAAGAGCAGTGGATTGTGAGTGAATTACCACTTAAGTCCAGAGGGTCTTTAATCTAGTATTTTAGTAGGACTGACAATACCAGTATCGCAATGTTTTTTCCATGGTAAAAATGAATACACGAAGCAGACCAAACTCTTTAGTACTTTAAAAACCTGCTGTATGTAAAATAGTCTGCTATAGCTTGGGAAACAAATAAATGTGAGTCTGGATGACAACATAATGACATTTGTTTCCAACACTAGGGCTGTTATCCTAAAGAAGTTAAATCCACTTCATGTTTTGTTTCCTTGCCACAACACGTATCGCAATACTGGTATTGTCCCGGCCCTATATTTTTCACAAAAATAAGAGGAACAGAAAAAGATAGAAGACTGAAGGAGCATGCCCTCACCATCCCAGCCATGCCCTGTATAGGCAGTGTCTTCTTGTCCAGGTTGAACTGGGCCAGGCTGTTGGCCAGACCAGCCTTGTTCTGGTGCTGTGGGCCCAGCCCAGCACCACCCAGAACCTGGCCTGCTAACTGACCGTACGGACCACCATAGGGGCCCACATTAGCCATCATATTCATCTGAGAGAGACGGGGGCAGAGGAAGAGATGGGGAGAAATTAAGGGAATGTTAGGTGAGTGAGATGTAGTTTACACTCATGGTCCTGCTTTTCTTTATTGAACAAAAATAAATAATTGCCAGATTTTTTAGAGCAGATTAAACGACACTAATTAAGCTTCATTAACTTTAAAATCACTAGCAACCTGAGATAAGTTGTTGACAGATAATAGAGTTCAATCTCTGGACCATTAGGCATTACACTGCTTTGAGCAGTAATCAGTCTGGTCTTATTCACGGAGGTTGTTAAGAAAGCATTAACGCTGACATACTTACAAAAACATAATTCAACAAATAGCTTGAATTTTCCTAGCATTTTCACACAAACACCAAGCTCTGTTGAAGACAATAGTGATCTAGGGGTGACAATGAGAGAACAGCTGCTTGCTAAGGGGGAGAAAGACCAAATCAGATCTTACTCCAGCAGCTTTCATCATCTGTTAACCCTTATCCTTACAAAATATCATCAGCCTAAAGGAATGTAATAAACTACTTCCAACAAAAGACAGATACGGCCAACAGATAAATAAGCTGGTCACTGCTCAGCTYGGTCSCATCAGGATCGTTTGGGATGGAACTTTACAGCTMTAAGTGTGCACCCTTCTTACTCCCCACTGTTTTAGACACCTTATGGAAACGCATGTAGACACTGCCCAACTGACAATGAACATCTACGCTCTCAGCTGCCCAAACACTAAAAGAGAACATGCACTGATGGTTTGTGCTTTTAGCCTCAGGCGTCCTACAGCTCTGGGAGGTGTATTAAGCAAGGCACATTCAGCCTGAACATTGACGCATCCACTGCACCCAGCCTCGTGAAACAGCTCTGACACTGATTGGGATTGTCAATATTTCGTATTATATTCAAGCATTTAAACTTGAAAAGCACCCGACATCTGAATCCAATTAATTTTATAGCAATCGTGAAGTGCGGTATTTAAATTAGCCTATGGCAACATGATAGCTGGATACACAATAAACAGGGTAAGGTTGATGATCTCTCTGGCTGCCGTCAGTTACTACTTGATCAGTTCCGAAAGCGGCACTTTCACAGTTCACACACTAAATACTCTTCTCGATTCTTGGTCAATAATGTTCATTCAGAGCAATCTTGAACCATCTATGAATATTAAACATGTAATAATCACTGTTGTCTGGTGTCAGACAGCTAGCAAGCCAGATGTGCTTAAACCCAAGACGCAGCCAGCAGAGCAAAAGACGAGTTAACGTCAATGTGTAAAAGAGGATCCTGCTACGTAGGGACATTTATCGAACACAAGTCGATCTACAAAACACTTAGAAAGGTCTTACCTTGTTCAGTGCTCCAGGTTGCTTGGCCTCATCCAGCCTGACCCTGCCCCCATTTGCTGCCCCCTGATTCGCTGCAGGTGTTTTCTGCAGCAGGTTACTGTTACTCCCATTCCCGGGTTTGACCTGGTAACCCCATTCGGGCGAGCCATTACTGGCCTCCTCATGCCCTGGGGCGTGGACCCTTGTTGCTGTCCCGTTGCCGCTTCTGGGCCCCCATCATGGCCCTGTTCAGTCCACCCACCATGCCCGCCTGCTGCATCATGCCAGCCTGCTGGGGTGAGGGGTGCTGCCCCTGGGGACCCATACTCTGGGGCCCAGGGGAGGCATTCATGCTGCCCAGGAGTCCCATGGAGCCACCGGGGCTGTTGGTGGCTCCCTGTTGACCCGAGGGTGGCAGCGCTCCAGCCCGGAGAAGCTCCGAGAGCTGTTTATGTTTGGCAGCAGCGTCCTGGCCTCCTCCCAGGCTGGTGTGCAGCTGGCTGAGGTCCCCGCCGTTGACCAGCCCCAGCTCCGACGAGTTGATGAGCTCATCGGGTAGGTCGTGCTCCAGGTCAAAGAGTGAACCGAAATCTGGAAGGGGGTAAGAGGAGGAAAGAAAGGGCAGTGTAAGTGGGATATCCTGAGGTGTACATTGAGAGCAGTAGCAAATAAATGCACTTGTGCCCCTTGACATGGCAAGCTCACTAATAAAGCTCTAACCTCCTTCAAATGTATGTGCAGCAATAACTCATTCTGGAAKGAGAAATAACTCCATCTAAAAAGAACCAACTAAATGAATCACTCCACTTTCTGGACCCTAACGGCATCTGCATACTATGTTCCATTTACTCCTAGCAAAACTTGGCTAGGCGAGGTGAACGTCTGTGCCTRGCATACTCCCCTAAAAGACCTTTGCTTAAAAGACCTTAGCCAGTATACACTTCCTCAAAATGGCCTGAATTAATTTAACTCAAGAAATCTTTAATTCACTTTGATGTTTTTGCTGAGGTGGTCTTAGTCATGCAATTTTACACCTAACTAAGATGTTTGTTGCAGTATTTCGCAAGTGAAAAAACGTGCATGAAAACAAGTCGTCTCTCGTTTAATGACAAACACTTTATTGAAGAATCCGTACGGTTGACCAATCACTGACAAAAGGGCYTAGACTTCGGTTACGGGACTTCGGCTTGCCTCATGAAAAYCTGTGGTGTGCACAAACAGCCGAACAAACCCTCGTCGAACACAAAAACGTCACAAAATGWRATCATATATGCACAAACTTTTTCAGATGGGAAGTATGCGGACGCCTTAAGTCAGTGCAGCGGCTGGCTGCAACCAACTAAATTAATCCCTCCCCTTTCTGGACCCTAAGTCAGTGCAGCGGCTGGCTGCAGCCTCCCACCAAAGGGTTTCCTCTCCCGGGCCAGTTTGTGGTTTGATGGGGTGGCAAACAGAGTGCGAAGCCACAGAAGTAAACACTGACTGAGTAGCAGGTGGATGCATGTGTATAGAGGACATTTCTCTGCCTCTTCATAGAGAAAGGGAAATAGCAAGAGCACAGACATACCTGCTAAGTTGCAAGATCTACTTGAATTTCCCGTCTGAGACACGTGCATTCACTTACAGTGCAGGGTGGATACCAAACAAAGGCAAACCTTTGTGTCCTTTATGCCTATCATATGGCAAACAAACACCTCTGGATATAGAACTTCGGAAACGGGGGGGCAAGTGGTCCATTTATGACACCAGGTTGAGGATGTACTTGGCAGAGACTTGAAATGCCTACGGCACCAGAAGCATCTCAGTCTCACCTCTTGCCATCTCTAGCTTAGAGCAGCAGCAGACTGCAGCCATCTTAGAGGGGGAAAAAATCTAACATYAAACACACAAGAGCTGATCCGCTCAAATATGCAAGCATGCATCCTCAGTCAAGCTCGAGTCTCTTTTAGAGAAACAGGTGGGTGTGTTAATATTTCTACACTACCCTCCAAGTTGCAGTGACTATAGCACAGGCAACACTCAAATTGTTCTTGTGCACGGCATGGATACAAAATCCGTACCTGTAGTTTAAGATAGAGCTACATACAGACGTTGAACCCCGTCAGTCTCATAAACAAGAAAGAGAGCCTTCTCAATTTACCTCCTATATCCCCCGACTCTTACTAAAATMAAGATCTAGTCTAATCCCCCCCACCACCATGACCAATGAAACYCATGGTTAGTTGTGTACACTTGTGTCTGGTGGATGATGACAGAAACTACCTCTAAAGCAGTGATTTTGCAAATGCTTGGTTGTGCAAATGCTACTGTGAGCTACACCTGGTCCACAAGATTCAGTCCAGCACCAATGCCTCAGACTCCKWTCACAATGGGAGGCAACAGACAGCAGAGGTTTACTGGACTGACATCACCATTTTCACAGCCCAACCAATTGTTCCATCACAGGGTCAAAAGTCTTWTTTTTWTTTTTTTTTGYAAYMTMGGGGGGTTGCATGTTGCATTTGCTCTTCCCTTCCAAACAGAATCAACTTTTCACCACAGAGTGGTTTGTTAGACCTGTGCAGAGCCTTTCCTAGAATTCCAGTAATGACTCAGTAGGTACAACAGAACTTGGATGACACTTAAAATCAGAGCTGTATGTTAAGAGAGAACATGCTTGTACAAGGCATATGCTTCATGTGTAATGGCGACTTGGTTGAGCTAGTACAGTACAATTTCTGATCTTTTGCCGAATTGTGGCCATAGTGTCCCAAAAAAGTTACATCTAGACTTCGTGTCATGTGAGAAATTGCATTGAAACGAAAGCTAAAACTTATGCAGGGACCTATTTGGGCAATCCTGAATTGTTTAATATGTGGATAAAAGCATCCTGATGACAAACATCACATGGAGAAACAAACAAAATGGGGAATCGTGGGTGCCAACTACCAGCCAAGGCAGATGTTAACTCCTTTGAATACTACCCATTGAATAAATATGATTTGGATGCGTCAGGGAGTGGGGTCTGCATAATTAGAAAATCTGATGTGTTTTTCAATCTGGCCTATAATAATTTAAMCTTGACATTTAACTTTTACCATGTTATCAACGTATTCAAAGGCGTTAACATTCTATAGCAGTCATGCAAATTAGGGGCAAAAAACAACGACAGGACTCAAWGGTAGGAATAACGTCCAACARCACCTTARACTACAGTCCAAACAATTCAGACTTTAAAAACAAAGGGTATGAAAAAACTAGACACATGCATACAAACGCATAAGATAACATTACGCTGCTACATATGTAGCGACAAAAGGCACTACAACTTTCGTCTGCTCACGAGCAACTTGACTCTCGCTAGCAAGTGTAGCCACTAGACAACAATGCAGCAGTACACAACACACAGAAGTGGTGATGGCTCGGTCACAACGCTAACTAACTGCCGTAAGTATAACAACACTTCAGACACCATGTTACAGCGAAGTTGTCTGAACAGGTTCAAATAAATGAACCCCTACACCAATCCAATACTGAAAATGTACATGGTGTCACCTCTCTGATAAGCTAGCTATGCCACCTTGCCTAAGATTGATAAGAGCTAACGTTCAGCTAGTTAGCTACACAAACATCAAAAGCATGCATCTTTATTGCTTGCAACGCTCAAGTTAAATATCTAACGTTAGCTAACTAGCTGGCTATCCATAAATGGTAGCAAGCTGCAGCTAGTTAAATAGGAGAAGTAACGTTAGCTAGCTAAATTGGCCAACTAGCTACTGTAACTACCTAAAACATTCCAATACTGTGAGTTCACAAGTTGCTATACGTGGACTATCCCATTGTTTCAAGCGGGCAGATAACTTCAGACCATAGATAGCACTGGGAGGGCAATTAGCCAGTCTACTTTACTTTGACCAGTTGGGTAACAAGCAAACCTTTACTACTACCACCTAATTGGTAGCTAACGTTGGCATTACAACTTGGCTGATGATGGATGTGGCTCATTCATGTGAACTTAGTAAAACAAGCTGGTTAACTTGCTAGGTAATATAACATCCCTGAACAGCTAYGCAGGACTGTTATAGCATTTCAAATGTTTACCGTTTCCATCACTGGCGGAGACTGAGAGAGCAGGGGATGATAGTTTAGGCCTCTTGGCTGAAGGCGGGCCGGACTCCAGAACATTATCGGCCATATTTTTTCACGAATTAAAAAATAGCTATATATCCACGAAGGATTGGCTTATTCCCTTGTTTGCGTCTGAGTTCTTTCAAACTTCCCTTCTGTAAATGTTTGTGATTCTTCCCCCACCGTTTAGGGACGGTAGGGGGAAAGGAGGCAATTGCGATACACTCTTCCTTTCAGGGTTCCCACTCTCGATCTATGCTTAGCCGTCGCTATCAATCCCCCTCCCCTGTCGGAGATGTTGTTCCTTTATAGATTTCTCCGAGTTTAGAAGGAGGGAAGGTGGAGTCGATGAAAAAGACAAGCAAGTAGGCCTTCGACAATCTCATTTAGCCTCTTTGGCGTTGGAAAAATGGTCCCAAGACCTGTCCTCCATGGCAGCATCAGTCTTTTCCGCCATAGTCGCCGGCGAAATCGAGTGTTTAATTCTAGAGCACTCCACTCAGGGGTCGTGTCCAGGGAAGCAAAATGGGAAACGCGATAAAGAACGCAAGCAAACCGTACCCCAGTGGTAGGTACCTTTGGGGGCCTCGTCTCATGCAACAGTTATGAGGGACCCGAAAACGGATAAATCTTCCACTTTGTCTGAATTGCCATTGCAGTCAATGCAATTTGATCCCAACATTACCACAAAGTAATGAGTTGTCAAATAATACAATTATGGCGTTAGGTCCTTAGTCTAATAAAAAAAACACGGATGAATGTGTCCGACAGTGACAGAATATCAAAATCATCCCCATACGTAAATTGGGATSGTCAAGAAACAAGAACTTGATAGGCTTATCTATATTTGGGGCTATGAAACCGGGATACCCAGTCCCAATGAGTGATAGTGGTTTAAGATGCATTTAAAGCATGGGTTAAAAACCTCATTCAACATTGAAAACAATTCGCATTGTCTTTTAGATAAATATCATTGTATAGGGGTGCAATTCAAATCTGAAAAAAATACAGTGAKGCTGACTGATCCAAGTTCCGTTCTCCAATAGATTGTACTACACCTATGGGCTCCTATTCGATAAATTAATTCCATGCATTTAATAAATTTCCCTTACCATCTACTTGTAGTCTACATCGTGACATTAGTTTGTTAGTTTGTCAATGCAAGGCACTGAATTGGAAAAAATAACGGACACTGAATGCACATTTGGATGGTGCACCCTTTGCGCGATTATGCCAATTACATGCAATGAGGTTAAATTGAAGCAATACAATTTTGAGCAATTAGTTTGTGTTATGACAAATCATTTAGGCTAAATTCTGAGATTTGATGTTGCAAAAATCGTTTGAGTTATAGCCCAGAATGTGCCAATTAATGTCCTATCAAATTGATTCAATTAGTCCTAGTTTTATTTTGCAGAGGACGTTTGGTTTACTTCCCCAAGTGTTGAGATTTAAAGCTTACCCAAGAAAGCTCTTCAAAGGTAATCATATAACCTACTGCAATAAGATCACCATTGATTAGAAAGATGAAATTGGTTGATAAATATTGCAAGAAATCATCGGTCACTGCGTATGCTGATTTAGGTTGCAATGCAAGTGAAGAAAAAAATCCAGAACAAGAGAATACAGCGATGAGCGAAAATCTGATAAAGCGAGGGGTCGCTACAATATTATGGCTATTTTAGAAAAGTGTCAAGCTTCGTCCATAAAATAATGATAGCAACACCCCCAAACATATGTGGTCCACAAAATCCTTTGAGTCTTTGTGGTGGTAAATGCCCCCCTTCACGATTATCCTAATTTATATTTTCCTTTAAACCTTCCTTTTACTCCCGCCTCAAATACCCAATATACAATTATCGGTATATTTGTCTATGCGGGCATTTTTTCATCTGTGGCGATGGGCAAATTATGATTTTTTTTTCATGTTGTATTTTTTCTTTCGCTCGCAGGTWTTTTTCTTCGTTAAATATATTGCCTTCTTCCGCCTCTCCTCTCCACTCCGTAAAAACACCCCTTCCTTGGATTTTCAGAGATTTTCCTTTTTTCACTCCCTCATTCTTCTRCTGCCTTATCTTTTYTTTTTACTTTCWTCCCTCTTTTCGCACCGACACGACATCGCCACTCTTTCACCGGCGGGTCTRGGAGTCGCTATTATCGGCGCTGAAGTCGCTTTCTTTCTCGGTATCTCCTGCCTCTRTCGYTCTGTCCGCACAAACAAAATGGCGGCTTGTTGTTTCTACTCCTCTGATACGGGGGAGGGTTGAGGTACAGCAACATTAGGCGTGAAGGGGGTTGGTACTCCGGGTTTTGCCGGAAATCCTTTCGAATTTTTTCGGAGCGGCAATACCAGTGTTATCATCTGTAGGGGGCAGTCGTGTTCCACCAACAAATCAGAATATATTTAAGAGGGCGCTTCGCTTCTATCGATACAAATAAGATTATCATTGCGGCAAACGATGCTCATATAGGCTTATATCAGGTGTCTCATTTAGGTAGATTTTGACCAACTGTTACAAATAATTAACTGAATATTCTGTTATAACAGCATTTTCAATTAGACATGACTACGTATAAAAACTAACACACACACAAATATACATTTTGTCTTCATCAATAAACTCATATCTAAAAAAATGAGACAATTCTTGCACAATAGAGCCATTATCTAATGCTCTCCTATCCTGCAAGGAACCTGTGAAATGTATTAGTTTGTGAGAACAGACATTTTCTTTTTATAATAGAAAAGACAATGAAAACATTACCACATTCAGATCCATGAGGAATAATCACGCAGTCCTCCAGAAACCCATATAATTAATTGGGAAAATAAGTGATGCTAGTGAATACATGGTAGTGGATGTACCACAGCCTGTAGTAAATGTTTCCTGCCAGTCAAAAGATACCGTGTTAAAAAGGGGGATTTTGTGTTGTTCATTGCCAGTTATAAACTGCGGCTCAACTCTCAAAGAAGTCTAAGAAACTGGACATTATTGTGGCTGCAGCAGAAACGTTTTTGGGACTTAAGGATTTTATACTGAACCAAAAATATAAACGCAACATGCAACAAATGCAAAGATTTCACTGAGTTARAGTTCATAGAAGGAAATCAGTCAATTGAAATAAATTCATTAGGCCCTAATCTATGGATTTCACATGACCCGGCAGGGGCACAGCCAATTGGGAGCCAGGCCCACCCACTGGAGAGCCAGGCCCAGCCAATCAGAATGAGTTTTCCCCCACAAAAGGGCTTTAATTACAGACAGAAATACAACCTCCCCCTTCTCAGACAATCCCCCGGCGAGAAGAAGCCAGATGTGGAGGTCTTGGTCTGGCATTGTTAAACGTGGTCTGTGGTTGTGAGGCCGGTCGGATGTACTGCCAAATTCTCTAAAACGATGTCGGAGGCGGCTTATGGTAGAGAAATTAACAGTAAATTCTCTGGAAACAGRTCTGTTTGGACATTCCTGCAGTCAGCATGCCAATTGCACGCTCCCTCAAAACTTGAGACATCTGTGGCATTGTGTTGTGTGACAAAACTGCACATTTTAGAGTAGCCTTTTATTGTTCCCAGCACAAAGT
This sequence comes from Salvelinus sp. IW2-2015, assembly GCF_002910315.2. Classification (NCBI taxonomy): domain Eukaryota; kingdom Metazoa; phylum Chordata; class Actinopteri; order Salmoniformes; family Salmonidae; genus Salvelinus; species Salvelinus sp. IW2-2015. Next base: position 2,496,166 of record NC_036860.1, read on the forward strand.
GCACCAGTTTAATGATCATGCTGTTTAATCAGCTTCTTGATATGCCACACCTGTCAGGTGGATTGATTATCTTTGCAAAGGAGAAATGCTCACTAACAGAGACGTAAAACACATTTGTGCACAAAATTTGAGAGCAATAAGCTTTTTGTGTCTATGGAACATCTCAGGAATCTTTTATTTCAGAAACATGGGACCAACACTTTACATGTTGCGTTTATATTTTTGTTTAGTATACATCTGAAGCACTTGGAAGGGGTATTGGCGCCGGAAGATAGCCCGCCCTCTCAGGCTCCCCCTGAGCCTGTGTAGGGATCAAATTCGTTTATTTTTTAACAGTGAAGTTGTTTGATATATTTTATTTTTGGTAGTTTGTTCGTTTTTGTTGATAGTTCCGTTTTTTGGGGAAACCCTGTTTTCATCCCGCACAGTAGGTGGCGGGATGCACATTAAATTGTGCAATCGCCAATATACCGAAGACGAACCCACTGAAATGTGACCCGTCACTCTTGAGAGGGATGAACACTCACTCTTGCTCACARTTAGCATTTGAGGAGTGTATACGGTCACACTCCAGTTGGGAGCAAGGTATATACCCTCCCCATGTCTAGTCTCTCTCCGCCCTAACTCTGTGCACATGCTCTTTCAACATCAGCAATGGTTTTGGGTGTGTCAGAGGACAGGATCAAGGGGTTTATCTCGTCTTGAATCACAACGTCGTCCTCTATTCTCACCSCAAGTCCACGGAATCGCTCTGGAACCTGGTCATCGTCCTCACATATGTACAGCCCTGAAAGAGAGAGATGGACTGGAGTGTAGTCACTTGATGCATTCATGCACACACATGCATTAAACACTGGAACAGTAGTGCTTCAGTGTTTGTATAGGAATCTCTGGRTGTTTCACTGGGAAGGCTGGGTTTACACTACACAAAACATTCTCCTTAGCAAAACATAAATGATGCTTGTGTAAAGTTACAAATTCTACCTTGTAAACTATGTGGAGCCCACCGTGCGTGCGGTGAGTGGTGCAGTAATAAAGTGTTGCCTCTAAGGCAGAATACCCCTAGTGGAGTGTTAATCCAGCCTAAAAAGTGCACAGTTTTTCAAAGTTTGTCAATCAGTTGAATATGACTAATATGAAGAACTGAACTGTGCAAGTGAGAGATTGTACCCTGGCTCATGGATACAGTACCTGGCTCTATTGTGATTGCCATTCCAGGCTGGAGGGGCTGAGAGCGGGAAAGCTCAGGGGTATCGTGCACATCCATGCCCAGGTAGTGACCAACATGGTGGGGGCAGTAGCGCCTTGCCGCCTGGAAGCAGCAATACAGGTCACTGAAGCAACAAAGTACACTGCACGCTCAAGCGCTGAACTCAATGTGACTGTTTGATAGGGTCCCTTCTTTCAGTTCTTTATTTTGACATATTTGTCACATACAACGGATAGGTGCAGTGAAATGTGTTGTTTTACAGGGTCAGCCATAGTAGTACAGCCCCCCAGGAGTAAATTAGGGTTAAGTGCCTTGCTCAAGGGCACAGTCAGATTTTTCACCTTGTCGTCTCAGGTATTTGAACCAGCGACCTTTCAGTTACTGGACTAACGCTCTGATCGCTAGGCTAACTGCCATCATGGGTAGGCCTAACACTTTATAATAACGGTCAGTAATAAACCATTTACAAACAGTTTGCTCAACATTTATTAATCATTACTCCAACATTAGTACATCACACTACTACAACAGTGTGATTGTTCTGGAATCAAATGTTCAATATATTTCCTTAAACATACTGTGTTGTGTTCTTATTCTTTTAACATTGACATGTTCTAGGCCAGGTTTTCCCAAACTAGATCACGGCCCCATGTGTGGTCACCTGATTTGTAGTGGGATCGTGAGAGAATTCGCATTTAGTTAATAGAACCGGGGTTACATCAGTAACCACCGGTAGCTGCTAAATGCAGTTGTAATGAACAGAGCGGTTTTATGTTTTCTTCCTACAACCGAGTGGACAAGATTAGGCACTAAATCAGACTTGGGGTGATGTTCTTTTCTACACAGAAGATCATACAACATTATTGCCTGATAATCTTCTGAATTTCCCAATACCTTTGATACATTTCAGTCATTTCAAACCATACCGATTGAAATACTGTCAAAAATACTGTCAGACTGATTTGTAATAGACTGTCATAGCCCAATTTAAAAAAGTTTACATTGGCCGTTGATTACATAATTTTTTTTTTTTTTTACAAGGCGGGGTTACTATGTATTTATTTTTTTATCAAAATGGGGTCGCAGGCCAAAAAAGTTTGAGAACCCCTATTCTAGGCCATTTTGAGACCATCTGGTACTGCTAGAATGCCTAGCATGGCAATGGCATGTCCATCTTTTGGTGAGAAATTACACTGGTCACTAAACATTTATTAAGAACTATAAATCGAGAAAGCAAACAGATATCAATCACTTCAGTGCCATTGCTGAAAGCTCCTCCACCACACACCAGTCTTGCTGAATGCCTTCTCTCCTACCCAGCCTCCCAACACAAGCGTCACCCAAGCAGGTGTGATACCTAGGCTACTCCTGTGGCGTGCTGCAATCCTTGTCCCCCACCTTTCGGTCTTCTCCCGACTACCACCCAGGTCTGATTATTGTGCAACCTCATAGGCCTAATATTTTAAAACGGAGTCTTAGAAAACATATGGCTATTTCTCACGTTGATCGTTAGGCTACAAATGAACATGTTGCTATTGTCTACCCTAGACTCTTACACTGAGGATGATGAATTTAGGGCCCGATGCCTCATAAACGCGGAGAGATTTGAGTGTTTTTACAATGTTGCATCCTGGGAGAAACGATACGCTTTCCCAAGTATTGCACTAGAGAACTCTACTTGTTTTTCACACTCGACACGGAAAAACTGCACGCTTGCGTTACATGTCTAGATTGTTCTGTCGGTAATTAACCATGTCTCTGGAATGTACGCACCTTTTGAAATCAGTGGTGTTAAAGACTGATTCTAGTACTGTCTGAATCAAAATGTAAAATCCGATCTAGACTTGCCATTATTTTTGCTGCTTTTAAAAATGTTTATTTAACCTTTATTTAACTAAGCAAGTCAGTTAAGAACAAATTCTTATTTAAAATGACGGCCTACCCCGGCCAAACCCTAACCCAGATGACGCTGGGAAAATTGTGCGCCACCCTATGGGACTCCCAATCACGMCCAGTTGTGATACAGCCAGAAATCAAACCAGTGTCTGTAGTGACACCTCTTGCACTGAGATGCAGTGCCTTAGACCGCTGCGCCACTCGGGAGCCAATTTACTGTCAGGAAATGTGCAATCAAACTCAGATCCTGACATTTCTTACCCATATGAATTAAAAAGGTCAATGGTCTGAAGTTTCAGCACATAAATTTAAGGATTATAAAGGACCTAAATGGTTTATTACTGAACGTTATTAGTATTAAAGTGTTTGTTATCCAATAGGGTTTTTGATAAACAGCATTAACCTCTAATACCCTTTCCTAGCCATTGAGTCTACGTGGTTAAGTCCCCTTAAGCCACAAAATATAACCTATTACTTTCAATTAAATATTACTATTAAAACATTTGAGTTAATAAGTGATATATTATAATTTACGTTGATGCTAAACACACTTCAGTTCTCTATGCATGCATTTGATACCATTATCAGGTAACGTGGACATGGAGTTATTTTCTCCAACCATGGAACTACTTTGAGCAGAAGGACACAGCGACACTGAGCGTACCTTAAGTGCATCAGCATCACTGGTGGAGCCCTTCACGATGCCCAGCTGTTTGAGTTGGCGTCCCAGCAGAGCCAACATGGTGCTGTAGATGTGGTCCAGACTGACTCCTGGGGAGCACAGAGACAGACAGGCCTTCTGCACCTCCAACACCCCCTCATACAACTCTGCCTGGGCAGGGCTGAACCTGGGCTCACCATGCAAGAGAGGGGTAGAAAAGGAGACTTCATTAAAAGGATGGAGAGAAGGAGCGAATATCCAAAATGGTATCTCTGTTGATGCAACTTACTTTCCGTTCACCGGCCAGGTGCGAGTAATATCACTGACATAACAAAAGTATTCACACCCTCCATCAAGTAGCACCATCTCCCCATTCTGAGAGAAAGAAAAGACAAGGAATTMYGCAAAGTCTTGTTTGTCTGGACACAGACAGAGTTACTGGTATAGATGTAGTATGTACCATCGTGGCAAACCTGGGGTGTTAATAATTCTAAAACTTCTGACCTCAGAATTGTGTGCCCACATTCAGCAGCAACATTACATATGTCCCTTCACCTTGACAATCTGGTTGTTGTTTATGTAATGAAGTGTATTGGCTCGGTTTCCACCAGCAACCACAGGAGGATAGGCCAAMAAATTGGCTCCATGGGCACGGCACTCAAAATCAAACTAGGATTGAGAAAGAGATTCACATTAACATTTCATCATAATTGTTGCTACCATAGGTGTTAAACCATATGACAACACACCATAATTATAAAGTGTCTAAAGACCTGAAACTCACTTTAGCATACAGTAGAGCTTCATCAATGTCCCCATGAGACATACCCATAGTCTTCTTGAATGCCTGAAAGAGGGGATGCAGAGGGTTTACGTGAACAGTTGAGAGTGCTTCACTCATGGCGTGTGTGAGGTGACTCACCTGTGCTGTGATGCGACCAGCCTCCTTCATAAGAGCCACCTCGGCTGGGCTCTTGAGGGCCCTGAGGGAGTGTGTAAGGGGTCTGAGAGAGCGCACCATGGGCCCCCCTTCCAACAGGGGCCAAACATGGGTCTGGTGGAGCCCAGGGTGGCAGGGCTTGGAGCCATCATACCACACAGTGCTACCTGAGAGAGCGGGAACAATCAGAGTAAAATTGTTAGTGATATAGTTTGTCTAATTTCTTTACATCACTTTGAAATGGTTCAAACAGTTGCATTTGTTCAGAATGAAAATTTGATCCACAATTTGGAGCTACGTTCCTCAGGCTTTTAATCCCTAATCTTTCATCCCAAGAGTAACATTTACTCTAAAATATGTATGTTCAAATGACTTTCCCCTAGTTACCCCCTACCTTTAAGGCTTTTGAGTACAAGTCCCAACTCTTCTGTGCAGTGGACCCTCTCCATCCCCGTCAACGCTGCCGCACCGTCCTTCCCTGACCTGGGCCCATCCCACAGCTCCCTGGCCGGGTCCCTGCGGGGTACAAAGAGGATGGCTTGGTCCGGGCGGCCGGTACCACACAGAACCAGGGCGCTGTCTGGCTCAAGGATGCCTGTGAGGTAGAGGAAGTCCTGGTTCTGGTGGAAGGGGTAGGGGATGTCATTGGTCATGTAGCGGATTGGGTGGGAGAGGACAATGACGAGGTGTTTGTTGGACGAAGCAGTGGGTCCCAGCCGATCTGCCTGAACCTCGATTAGAGAGGCCAGTCTTTGCCGACGGAGATCAAACTCTGTTTGGGTTAAGCCAGGGGTCACCTCACCTGTGACAGAGAGCAGGAAGGGGAAGAAGTTATAAACCCACCATTCAAAACTCCCTGAAGCGACTGCACTGTACTCAGTGCAACAGTATTCATAGCCATAGTTTGTGGTTGTGAATAAGATAACAATGAGCTTTGATTTCAGGTAAATGCTGTAGAGTAACTGATTGGCAGAAATGGGACATAGCTGTATGCCCATGAGTACATAAACCATTTTTTATGAAGTGTGGATGAGTGAAGGGGCTTAGCTGGCCGAGGTATCTTGGTGGAACCTTCTGCGGTTTCCACCCTCCTGGTTTAACGGAGACATTCCGGCATGGGCACCACAGATGACCTGCAGAGAGGTTACCAGTGAGGGGAAAGTTTGCTAATAAATTCAGTTCTTTTTCACCTAGGTCTTAAAGAATCTTCCACAATCAGCTGGCCATACAAATCTACATTATTTAAGACTTATACATGACATTATAAGTTGATCCTATAATAAAGGTATGACATATTATTGGGGAATAACATGCATTATGCCTTCCATCTTGCTGAGGCAAGCATTTGTGTTATACAATGTGAAATTAGCTTGCATAAATCATGGGGAAGATCTCAATTGCATACTCCACGCGTCCTCTAAACCCCATTGGATGAGAAAGCAAGAGGTCCCTCCCCTCGGACCTTCTCCTCCAATAGGATTTGAGAAAAGGACGCCAGGAGTAAACAATTGCGATCATGACCCTGACTACAGTAGTAAGATAAGCTAATTTGTCTGGACAGTGGCAAGATATAAAAATGACCTTCTACCATTGTAATAAATTAAATACAAATAACCAAATATTTCACCACTCACCTTGACTCCAAAACTTTGAGTGTGACACCAATTGGGTAGCGGATCTGGTCAAAATGTTAGATGAGGGCAACATTGTTGCAAGTCGGTCAGACTATCAGCGACAGTTAACTCCCATCATCATGATGCCACAAGTGGTGGCGCTAAATTCTATTGAGGTTTACACAATTACATCTAATATAAATACTTTAGCAGACTAAAAATCAAACAAACTATATAAAACGACTACCTCTTCATACGACAGCCAACATGTAGGAATTTGTGACTATATCATGTCGATAAATGCGTCTGTCCGTCTGCCGTGCTTGTGAGGTGACAAGTTTCAGCCTCCCCTGTAAGACAATCGTTACCATTGGTGGAAATATWATATTAGGTTTTTTGATTGGATAGCAATTATATGACCTCTTTTGTTTGCGACTTGATCCATTCACGCAGGACCTCATCGCTTGTTTTGTTTGTCATATGTTTCTATCTAATTAATGCCTGCGTTAAAAAATTAAAAAATCTACGGAACAACATACGATTGTTGTGGAYGCTTGGTTGCACCCCTCTACTCGAAGCTACCCGTCGTTGAAGAGCTGTCTGGTCATACAGGTAGCTAATATAACCCTCATATACTGTGTTTTATTGGAAATAATTAGCCTTTCTGGTTTGTTTTCTCTTTATTTTATCATGCATTCAAATAATCCCCACGGCATGACTAACTCGACAGAATTCCAGAATATTCTATCCTCACAATCCATGCTACATTTCTGCACGTGCCCTGGGACAAACTATGTTTTCTGAGATAAAGGAGTTAGCTAGTTTACTAATAATAGTAAATGAGGCTGTGCAGCACAAGTGTATGCTATCAATGTTCATATTTAACTAGCTACCTAGCTAGCAGTTTCATTTTTACTTCCTCGCACTTTCTTGTTGTGTAGCGTGTGCTGGACCTGTGAAGTGAGAATGGACCCGCGGAAAGTGCATGAGTTGAAGGCCTTCGTGAAGTTGTGCGACGAAAATCCCTCCATATTGCACCTTCCCGATCTCGGCTTCCTCCGGGCCTGGTTGCAAGGGTCAGTTGATAATCCTTCTGTTTATCGCATAGCGTCAAGCGTGCACTTGCTCTTTATCGTCAAAATTAGCGGGCCACTATCTGTTAGGATTCGGATCAACCCATGTTCAAAACCCGGTTTATTCCTCGGATATCAAGAGTATTAGAGTTAAATGAATGAAGTCATTGTTAATGCATTTGTGTGATTTTTGTTGTTGCCAATTCTCCAACTACCCTGAACGGGAATGCCGCAGTTACACCCACTCGCTGCTGCTAAGTATCAGGCATATTTCTCTCTGTCTGATAAGTCAGTACAACGTACTTTATTAATTGAATAAAAAATATAAATTCCAACTGTACTAAGTAATACACCAACATGTACTGGCAGTAGTTGGCAAAATTGAAAGGCTTATATTGGAAACATTTAAAGAAGATACTCTGTTTTTCAGAATGGGAGCTACAATTCCACAAGCCCCCCAAAATGACTCTTCATGCAAGGTATAAGTATGACTTGTTTCATATATCCATCCAGTTGCTATATTTGACAGCCTACCAGTACAGTTCAGCCAATAAAACAAATTCATTTCAGGGTGGGTGTCCATGTGCTGGCGCTCCTCCCCCTGCCTCTGCTCCTGAGCCCAATGCCCCCTCTGAGAGTGAGGAGAGTGAACTAGGTATGTCCATGGCAGCTTTCTCACACCTGGCCCACACATTTTCCCACAGTCACCCATTGAGTTCGTAAAGAAAATGGGTACACAGGCCAAAGGGTTATTGTCCTCTGAAAAGGAAATTGTTTTTTAGACTCGCACACCATACCAATAAATCATCACCCAGACATTTACAGTTCCATTCCATCTAATGCATTCAGTGATACAGTGAAGACCGCAGATCAACAAACAATGCGTTGCATGACCACACAGTTAGTAACGCTGCCTTATAAACTGATTGCCAAGCTCTTGAGCAGTGCTTATACAACCAGTGGATGATTATAGCATGTAGATCTTGGTGGGGCAAATGTTTTTAATTGCACCACTAAACGATACATTAATTGCACCTTAATGGTGACAAACGGTGCCCACAAACTGTTAGGGCCTACATAAAGCTGTCCCTACAGCAGGTCCAACCCCTTACCACTGCTACACCTGGCTATCAGCGGAGCCTTATCTGGCAGCGAAACAGTTCATTRAGCCTCATTTACTGCCTTTAAAAAAAACTGCTGATATGACTGACTTGCTTAAGCAAATGTGGTTTCTACTGACAATTGAGATGTACAAACTATAGCATAAGGGGACGACAAGCGGATAAGAGGTAATTGGTCATTTCGATTAAGACATTAATGAGCGAACCAGGACGGATGTAGTCAATATAACTATTTGTTCTGCACTTTTGAAATGTACAGCGACAGAATTCAGAACATGGGCCGTTCTTAGTGTTTTCCCTGTACACCAAATCAGAACCGTAGGATAAATAAAAGGGGCATATAAGCACACAATGAAAGCTCTTACAATATTCGGTGATGACATTTCTCATAAACAGGTTATAGGCTACATGTGCACCACCGAGTCAGAACAGTAACTTTAGGTGAAATTAAGATGTGAAAATAGACCAAATTATTAGGGTGAGGCACACGGGCTACTAACAGCTTACTACACAACATATACTTAATATTACTTTCTTAGCTACAGTATACAAATCTCCCTAGCATATTACATAATTTATGCAGCAGCATATAATACATTTTTGGACTCACCTTGTTGTGATTTGCTCACTTGAAAAGGAAGGTGGTGTGGCGGTCCTTCGCAGGCAAATTTTGTCATCAAAGATAGACCGAGGCCGGATTTACAATTCCGATTTGGATGACCGTTCAAAACTCGTTTATTCCCGACTTCCCAGTTGCAATGCTTGCAGTTAGCCACTGTCACAAATTCCTTCCAAACCACTCATTGTTGAATTTGCGATTTCCAACTTGTGTAATGTTTATGGCTGATGAGCACCGATACGTTTTATCTATTAAAGGTTAACTTTTAAAAAATACATTTAACTATAATTTCTCCATTTATTTTCATATTACAACGATTAAAAATTATTTGCCAGTAGATTGTCGAATTGATGACTGCTAGCTAAGATTTTGAAAGTAAGATGTTGACATGATCAGTCCAATCAAAGCTACTGTACATAACGTGATTTGACGTCATTTTATCTGTGGCCAATGACCTTGAGCCTTCTTGGAAGGGCACTACTAATGTAATTCTATGGCAGGAGCCAAAGGGCTTGAATTTGATGTCTACCCTTACTACTTGGTTGTGACGTAGTGTCCAAGTGAGTGACAGAACACTGAGCCAATCACGGCGCAACGCTTCTATTTTCTGCTGGCTTGCCCCACCGCCACAGAAAGCACTGAGCTAGGCTGAAAGACCATATTTGTATGCGGATTTATTAACTCAATGATATATATATATTTATTTTACATTGTTTGCAAACTGATATGTCACTCGTATTAATGCCAAAATAACATTTTAAAACAGGCAAGCCCACAAAAAAATGTGGGGCTCAAAACAGGTGGGGCAGGTGGAATTAGACGCGCAAGCTTTCAGTGTCTCTCATATCTGCTAAAATTCTGAAGTGCTTTATGGATCCCCTTGCTTCTTCAGAGATCGACCAAGATGGGGTGATTGAGCCAGACACAGATGAACCTCAGGAGATGGGAGACTTTGAAAATCTGGAGGTGAGAATATTTACTCTACTGAAGACAAATCCGTTATTAATATAACTTAAGGATGGGAGAGTGCATGAAGTGCTTTTCATTTGGGGAGTTTCTGCAGATGAGAACTAATGAGAAATGCATCTAGTGAGCATACAAGCCCTGAAAAAGACTGCTTGAAATTTCCCAGCCAAAGCAGAAGACCACATGGCATCTCATGTCTTGCAGATACATAGTATGTTCTTATTCCTTTAGGTGACAGAGGAAATGATGGACCAGGCCAACGAGAAGAAGATGGAAGCTATCGAAGCGTTAGGAGAAGGTGGGTTGGTTGTTCTAAGGTTCTTGCATTYACATTGCKCTGACCTTGTAGTAYATSYGGAAGACATTTTAATGACCAGTGGTTATAAMTATCACTTTTTGGTGCTYTCAAATACAGGTGASTTGCAGAAAGCCCTGGACCTCTTCACTGAAGCCATCAAACTCAATCCACGGGTAGCTATCATGTATGCCAAGAGGGCTAGGTGAGTCCCACMGCTAGACTTAACAATGCCATACCACATGATGTGCTCTAGTACATGATCACGTAGTATTCATACAGACTGACGTATGTTCTTTGCCAGCGTCTACATCCGGATGCAGAAACCCAATGCAGCTAAGCGGGACTGCGACAGAGCCATTGACATCAACCCAGATTCTGCACAGCCCTACAAGTGGAGGGGGAAAGCTCACAAGTATGCTGCTAGATAGGCTGCATATTCAATCTCTTCAGACACAATGCAGTTGTATATGATTTATAAGTAATACAATATAGGGTGGTGCCGAGTAGTCGGACAAAATGAGTATCGTAAGGGATATTGGCAATTTTCTGGATACGATTATGATCAGGGTATTTTTATTATCCGTGATTGGAAAAAATACATTTGAGTGTCAGCACACATCTTTCTCAAGTTAGTCAGTCATGTGCAAGGTTCTACATGGTCTAAATAACTCAACTGGCTGGCTGTCTAAAGAAAAAGCCTGGCTGTACGTTGATCATGCTGCTCTGATTGGATAGAGTGAAGTTGTATTTCTCTGTCCACTCACGTCATAATTTCACAAGATCAGTTTTCCTTGCATATTTTTCGGTCTGATCATTTAGATTGCTGCTGCCTGCTACTATGATAAATCACATGGTGAGGACGTTTGCTATCAAGATATGTGCATAATATCTAACATGCGAGGCATGGGTAGGGGGGAAAAATATGAAACGCTGATGGGCATTCTGACTGAGTGTTAGCAAACGTGGCAGCCCACTGCAAGTTGAGGACACAGACACACACCTCTGCACGCTGCTCCTAATCTGTAGCTTTATTTTGCAGTGAATGTGCAGGGAGGTATTTTGCTAACATTTAATAAGTCCATAGTTAAATAAAGGTTAAATAAAATATTAAAACACTTCTGTTTTTTCCGGTCACGGGTATCATCTGATCCGACTATCAACTGTCAATATACAGATACGATTACGAGTATGGCCATTTTGGCACACCCCTAATACAATACTTTGATTGAGTCTCTTTCCTCTTTGTGTGTCAGGTTGCTGGGGCACTGGGAGGAGGCAGCAAAGGACCTGGCCACTGCCTGCAAACTGGACTACGACGAGGATGCCAGCGCTATGCTGAAAGAGGTCCAGCCCAAGGTACCCAGCCACTAACTGTCTTTTTGAAACCAGAGCAGTTTCAAGGTTGTCTGGTCAATCAGTGTCTTCTGGTCTGACTTTCAACTCATGCTCTTTCTCTCCTCAGGCTAATAAAATCATTGAGCACCGGCGCAAGTATGAGCGCAAGAGGGAGGAGCGAGAGATCAAGGACAGGAAGGAGAGGGTAAAGAAAGCGAGGGAAGAGCATGAGAAAGCTCAGAGGGTGAGTGTTTGGTGCAAGAACAGAGAGGAGAATAAGAATTTCAAAATAGTGTCTCAACGTTAAAACATTTTTTTTTAACTCTGCACAGGAGGAGGAGGCTAGACAAGCAGCAGGAGGAGGTGGCTTCCCAGGTTTCCCAGGTAAGAGAGGGAATATGGGTTCATGAAATGTCTTGACGATAAGTTGATTAGCTCAATCAGGTTTGTCTGTGCAGGGCTTGAACAAAGGCCTGTAATCCATGGCCCTGTAATTCTCCAGTACCTGGGCTGGTGACCACTGCTCTACATTATCTGACCATCACCCAAGGGTCCATTTGGAGCCCTGTAATCGCATTAATCCTGGGTTCCTTGTCTCATGCTGTAGGTGCTGGCGGTTTCCCAGGGGGTGCTGGCGGTTTCCCAGGGGGTGCTGGCGGTTTCCCAGGGGGGGCTGGCGGTTTCCCAGGGGGGGCTGGCGGTTTCCCAGGGGGGGCTGGAGGCTCTCCTTTCGGCATGCCTGGTCTGGGAGAGCTCTTTAACGACCCAGAGGTGCTCAACGCCATGAAGGTACGACGCTCCTTAAATTGAAGTGTTTGCAGTCTTAAAGTTAGCCCTTGGATTCCATGTCAGTATCCATATCTAATCCCATCTCTCCTGTGGTTTTTCTCCAGGACCCTGAGGTGATGGCAGCTTTCCAGGATGTGGCTCAGAACCCAGCTAACATCGCCAAGTACCAGGGTAACCCCAAGGTCATGGCCCTCATCACCAAGCTGAGTGCCAAGTTCGGGAGCCCTTCGCCCTAGAGGAGAGGAGGTGAAGAAAAAAGAGGGGCGATTTTAAAAAGAGGGGAGCGGGAAGAAGAACGAGTGGCGGGAGAGTAGCAAATGGATGTCGTCAGGTGTTGGGAGAGCTAAAAAGCTTATTTGAGATTATTCCACTGTGTATGGATCAAATGGGTAATGTTGATGGGCAGATGGGTAAAGAGGAGACTAGAGGCATGCAGCAACTTTTACACTAGACAAGGGTTTGTGGAGGGGGGGTCAACAGCAACTCTTATACTGTATGTTCTTAAATGGAGCCCACCTATTTGGGGCTGTTAGCTCTTAGTGGTTACTCAAGCCAACTCATGGACACTGATGGGAGCACTACTGGTTAATGATGGGGAATCAAAACAGCCTGTCAGAGCCTTCTCATTTAGAATTCCCATTGACTCCTCTTCCCACCCACCCCATCCGTTGTTGTTTTTTACCTGAATCTGGAATAGTCAAACAGGACTCACACATTAGACACCAGCTCTGAGGACATTATTATATGGAATTGTCATCTTCTGTGTTCTCTACTGAGCCATTTAAAACTATGGCTATTTGTTTTCTATCAGGAGTGGATGTGGTAAAGCTATTTCCCTCAGGTTTTCTGTTTTACTCACTTTCGCTGTAACGTAAAWTTTTTAAATATCTGACTCCTTCCAAATGCAAAAAACAAGTAATATTACTCTTTTGTTTGATTTTGAAACCGTAATGGAAATATCAATTTGAATCAATAAATATTTGGTTGTTGCAAATAATTTTTTCATGGTGGTTTTAATCAGATGAGTTGGTCATTAAAATGTCAATTCCCATTATTCCCCATGGTGAACACAGATCATGGCATTAGGAAAACGTTGCTTCATTTCACCAGTTCTGAATGCCCTTGGTGCATTTGTCAATTAATTCCCATCAAGTTATCATTCAACTACTTGTCAAGAGTGTGTGTACATTTTTGGCTACAATCAGAATGCCTCATATCACATTTATTTGTATATATCCACTAGTGGAGGCTGGTGAGTGGAGGATGGCCATAGTAGTAGCTGGAATGGAGTAGATGAAATGTCATGTGTGGATGGAGTGTTTCATTCCATTCCAGCCATTACTATGAACTGTCATCCCTTCACCAGCCTCCACTGATATCCACTGTATGAATCGCGTTGGTTCCTATTTCAGTCATGCATATGTTCACGTGGGTGAAACAAACACCCTAACATATTGGTTGACAGTAGAGCCTCCCACAATGCAGGCGATGGTTGCAGAATGAAGTTGTTGAAGGGCAACTACAGAAACTTGCAGGGATACTGTATATAATGATGAGATAGATGGCTTGCCTCCGCCCTAACAAACATGTAGGCAMGCGCAAGTCAGACAATTATCTCCATAATGCTTCGAAAGGCAGTGGCCATCACTGGGCGCGTTCGTCATTGCAGACGATTTTAAAAGCAAGGCGTGACTGACTCATTTACAAATCACCTTGCATCATAAATAACTATTTAATGTTATTTGTAGATAAATCGGTCGGTCACAATCTACCCATGATAGATCATCGTTTTGATGCTATAGAACACGTTTCCATCCACACTTTTATGTTTAAAAAAAAAATGAAGAAAAGACAGCTCTGATGGAAACAAGAGTTTTCGGTATAATTGTAAAAATGCTACTGATAATTTGTTAGTATGACATGATGGATCTTGTTGTGAAAATGGCGATTGAAACGCCTTTATGCACAAATATTGATATAAAAACCATCAAAGTAAACTGGGAAACCCGATGATACGGTGTATGGTCCTCCCACTACGACTCCAGAAACAGTTTATCAGGCTAAAATGCATGCAGTTTATTAATGAAATAATGTATGATGAACTTCAAAGGGTGATGAAAGTGCACGGTGATCTTGATGCTCCTTTCCAATAAATATTGAGGATCTAATTCTGGTGAGATGATGATAGATGCTTGACTGCTGTTTAAAATAAAATAGTATCGCTCTTATCCAGAAAAAGATCCCACATTGTCTAGCGTATTTTTTTGTCGACATTTGGACAGTTTAACGTAACATTTTCTGTTTCCATCAGGCCTGTCATTACACTTTACTCACATAAAAAATTGTAAGGAAACCTGGTTACTGGTGGGAAAATGCGCATATTTTCTTTATGCGGATTTTAGAACATAAACATGAAAATCTGTCGCCAYTTGGATAGAAACCTAGCTACTGACTAATTGGGCCTTGTGGCCTCCAGCCTGTACCACAGGTGATCTCACTGCTGTGGCCGGGATTTTCCCTGGCTATTTGTCTTCCTGCTGGGGATTACCATCTGTTCGTAGTACTGTCGGCTGTTCGTGCACACACTTTTTTGTTTGTTGTTGAGGCAAATCGAAGTTCGGTAGCTGAAATCTACCTGCTTCCTCAGTGATTGGTCAACAGTACTACGAGTAGTAGTACGAACGCAATTACTTTTCACCCGGTTTAAACTACTCCTACTTTCCCGGTTTAAACTACTCCGAGTAGGAACCGGTTTGCCTCGTGGCCGTGAGCCAGGTGCCCGCTCTGGCTGACAGCAAAATCGTCTCAAAACAAAAGTGACATAATTAAGCACATGGAGTGATGAGTAGGATTCTGTGATTTTACATTTWAAAAAACGCTTAATCTGCCATCAAAATGAAAAGTAGTTTGAAAATTCTAAATGTATTTTATGTAAAAGAGATGTTTCTGGAAGATGCACCATGCTGCCTTGTTGACAATATGACCGAGCCGGCGCAGATTACTGTTTGATTTAAAAAGTGCCTCCTCCCTCCCCGTTTCCGCCTAATGACGTGTCAGGCCATTGCCCGGTTCAACCTGGGCCAGGGTAATATAACTCCCTCAGTGGGAAATATGTACAGGATTCTTTAATGAAGTGTTTGTTGTCATTAATTCAATGAGAAGACTTGTTTTCGTGCAAATTTTTCCATTTGAGAAATACTGCACCAAACATCTTAGTTAGATGTAAAATTTCGCGTCTGAGACCTCGTCGGCAAAAACATCTAAACGAATTACAGATTTCTTGATTTAGTTTAGATTAACTATTTTGAGGAAGCTATGTTGTTGCTATATCATCGCAAGAGGGACACTGTAATATTGCCACTTAAAAAAACATTTAAAAAGGACTGCCTTTTGAAAAGCAACGAATCACTTTGAAAACGGCCTATGTTGCATCGAGTTGAGTCAGAAACAGTTATTCGAATGTCAAAATTGACTACAACGTGTAAATAAAATAATTTTGGTAATAATAATAAACATCTCTGCGTCACAACGGATAAATGAAGGTTGGGTTTTGATTTGAAGGTGTCCATTTGGCCACTAACATGGCGTGAACAGCTGCAGTGATTAGCTGCAGTGATTGCTCTCTATCCAATAGTATAGACCAGGGTTTCCCACTCTGTCCCCGAGACTCCAAGGGGTGAACATTTTGTTTTTTGCCCTAACGCTACACAGCTGAAGGGAGTATACGAGGCACAGACGTTGTCTTCGCCTAGCCGAGTTCTACTAAACTCAGCAACAACAAAAAACGTCCTCACTGTCAACTGCGTTTATTTTCAGCAAACTTAACATATTTAAATATTTGTATGAACATAAGATTCAACAACTGAGACAAACTGAACAAGTTCCACAGACATGTGACTAACAGAAATTGAATAATGTGTCCCTGAACAAAGGAGGGGAGGTCAAAATCAAAAGTAACAGACAGTATCTGGTGTGGCCACCAGCTGCATTAAGTACTGTAGTGCATCTCCTCCTCATGGACTGCACCATATTTGCCAGTTCTTGCTGTGAGATGTTACCCCACTCTTCCACCAAAGCACCTGCAAGTTCCCAGACATTTCTGCAGGGAATGGCCCTAGCCCTCACCCTCCAATCCAACAGGTCCCAGATGTGCTCAATGGGATTGAGATCTCTGCTCTTTGCTGGCCATGCCAGAACACTGACATTCCTGTCTTGCAGGAAATCACCCACGAACGAGCAGTATGGCTGGTCAATCAATCAATCAAATGTATTTATAAACCCTTCTTACATCAGCTGATGTCACAAAGTGCGTACAGAAACCCAGCCTAAAACCCCAAACAGCAAGCAATGCAGGTGTAGAAGCACGGTGGCTAGGAAAAACTCCCTAGAAAGGCCAGAACCTAGGAAGAAACCTAGAGAGGAACCAGGCTATGGAGCGGTGGCCAGTCCTCTTCTGGCTGTGCCGGGTGGAGATTATAACAGAACATGGCCAAGATGTTCAAATGTTCATAGATGACCAGCAGGGTCAAATAATAATAATCACAATGGTTGTAGAGGGTGCAACAGGTCAGCACCTCATGAGTAAATGTCAGTTGGCTTTTCATAGCCGATAATTCAGAGTATTTCCACCGCTCCTGCTGTCTCTAGAGAGTTGATAACAGCAGGTCTGGTACAGGTAGCACGTCCGGTGAACAGGTCAGGGTTCCATAGCCACAGGCAGAACCGTTGAAACTGGAGCAGCAGCACGACCAGGTGGACTGGGGCCAGCAAAGAGTCATCAGGCCAGGTAGTCCTGAGGCATGGTCCAAGGGCTCAGGTCCTCCGAGAGAGAGAATTAGAGAGAGCATACTTAAATTCACACAGGACACCGGATAAGACAGGAGAAATACTCCAGATACAACAGACTGACCCTAGCCCCCCGACACATAAACTATTGCAGCATAAATACTGGAGGCTGAGACAGGAGGGATCATTGTCTGGTGGCATTGTCATGCTGGAAGGTCATGTCAGGATGAGCCTGCAGGAAGGGTACCAAATGAGGGAGGAGGATGTCTTCCCTGTAACGCACAGCATTGAGATTGCCTGCAATGACAACAAACTCAGTCCGATGATGCTGTGACATACCGCCTCAGACCATGACGGACCCTCCTCGTCCAAATCGATCCTGCTCAGTATAACGCTCATTCCTTCGACGATAAATGCGAATCCGACCATCCCCTCTGGTGAGACAAAACCGCAACTCGTCAGTGAAGAGCACTTTTTGCCAGTCCTGTCTGGTCCAGCGACGGTGGGTTTGTGCCCATAGGCGACGTTGTTGCCGGTGATGTCTGGTGAGGACCTGCCTTACAACAGACCTACAAGCCCTCAGTCCAGCCTCTCTCAGTCTATTGCGGACAGTCTGAGCACTGATGGAGGGATTGTGCYTTCCTGGTGTAACTCGGGCAGTTGTTGTTGCCATCCTGTACCTGTCTTGCAGGTGTGATGTTTGGATGTGCCGATCCTGTGCAGGTGTTGCTACACGTGGTCTGCCACTGCGAGGACGATCAACTGTCCGTCCTGTCTCCCTGTAGTGCTGTCTTAGGCGTCTCACAGTACGGACATTGCCATTTATTGCCCTGGCTACATCTGCAGTCCTCATGTCTCCTTGCAGCATGCCTAAGGCACGTTCACACAGAAAAGCAGGGAAAGCTTGAATATTCCAGAAAATGATGTCATGGCTTTAGAAGCTTCCGATAGGCTAATTGACATAATTTGAGTCAATTGGAGGTGTACCAGTGGATGTATTTCAAGGCCTACCTTCAAACTCAGTGCCTCTTTGCTTGACATCATGGGAAAATCAAAAGAAATCGGCCAAGACCTCAGAAAAGAAATTGTACACCTCTACAAGTCTGGTTCATACTTGGGAGCAATTTCCAAARGCCTGAAGGTACCACGTTCATCTGTACAAACAATAGTTACACAAGTATAAACACCATGTGACCACGTAGCCATCATACCGCTCAGGAAGGAGACGCGTTCTGTCTCCTAGAGATGAACGTACTTTGGTGCTAAAAGTGCAAATCAATCCCAGAACAACAGCAAAGGACCTTGTGAAGATGCTGGAGAAAACAGGTACAAAAGTATCAATGTTCACAGTAAAACGAGTCCTATATCGACATAACCTGAAAGGCCGCTCAGCAAGGAAGAAGCCACTGCTCCAAAACTGCCCTAAAAAAGCCAGACTACGGTTTGCAATTGCACATGTGGACAAAGATCGTACTTTTGGGAGAAATGTCCTCTGGTCTGATGAAACAAAAATAGAACTGTTTGGCCATAATGACCATCGTTATGTTTGGAGGAAAAAGGGGGAGGCTTGCAAGTCGAAGAACACCATGCCAACCGTGAAGGACGGGGGTGGCAGCATCGTGTTGTGGGGGTGCTTTGCTGCAGGAGGAACTGGTGCACATCACAAAATAGATGGCATCATGAGGACGGAAAATGATGTGGATATATTGAAGCAACGTCTCAAGACATCAGTCAGGAAGTTAAAGCTTGGTCGCAAATGCGTCTTCCAAATGGACCATGACCCCAAGCATACTTCCAAAGTTCTCGCAAAATGGCTTAAGGACAACAAAGTCAAGGTATTGGAGTGGCCATTACAAAGCCCTGACCTCAATCCCATAGAAAATTTGTGGGCAGAACTGAAAAAGTGTGTGCGAGCAAGGAGGCCTACAAACCTGACTCAGTTACACTAGCTGTGTCAGGAGGAATGGGCCAAAATTCACCCAACTTATTGTGGGAAGCTTGTGGAAGGCTACCCGAAACATTTGACCCAAGTTAAACAATTTAAAGGCAATGCTACCAAATACTAATTGAGTGTATGTATACTTCTGACCCACTGGGAATGTGATGAAAGAAATAAAATCTGAAATAAATAATTCTCTCTATTATTCTGACATTTCACATTCTTAAAATAGAGTGGTGATCCTAACTGACCTAAGACACAGAATTTTTACTAGGATTAAATGTCAGGAATTGTGAAAAACTGAGTGTAAATGTATTTGGCTAAGGTGTATGTAAACTTCCAACTTCAACTGTATATACAGTATGTATATATATATTAGCGTGTGTAATGAAAGATACCAGAGGGTGGATAACTTAAAAAAGCACTAATATAAGAAGTAGATGGTACATGTATGGTTTTTGGGCTGAATGTATACATTATGATTTGCTTCTGAACTGTATGTGAACCCCTCTGCAATCTACTGGCACTAACCATTAAAAACTAGGACTTCAACCAAGCTGTCCCTGTGCTATTTGCTCTCTTAAACTGCTAGCACAAAGCCTACGTGAAAATTAGGTTTTTCACAAAAGTTAATGAAAAATATAAAATTAACTGGCCCAAATCAGCTCTACATAATTTAGCAGGGAGGTGTGCAATTACCACACATTTTACCCATTATACCAGTGTAGAAACTACATCACCTAGATAGGTATTACCAAATCCCTTTCAATTCACATTCCTTGCAGAAAGAACTATTTGCAAACCTTTTAAAACACCCAGCAAGACAGTGGTCTTAGAAGGGTATTTATACTTTAAAATACATATTTTATGTCAATGGATGTGGATGAAAGAATTCCTAGTTTCATATTTCTTTCTTTACCTCCAACTCTATATATCCAAGTGAGCCTATGAAGACCTTAGGGATCAGATTTACCATTATACCCATTGATCTAGTCGTTTGTGATATCTACACTCAGTTGCCACTTTATTAAGTTCACCACCCTATTCACGAAAATAAATTGCTCCTACACACACCAAGTCCAGTGGTCTTGGCTTGCTAGATAATAAAGCATGCAGAGAAGTATTCAGGTATTCTGTTACTGTTTGTTTGAACTTTAGAATGTGCAAAATGACAGCACTGTCTGTGATGGTCTTTTGTAACTCAGAAAAGTTCCAAAACTGTTTTTAAATAATTCCAACACTCAACTTGTACTGACTGTAATAAACTCCAACTGGACTTAAAAACTTGAACAGTCTATCTCCTTTCCCAGTTTCATCAACAGTTTTGAATTCATGCTGTTCCAGATGCAAAGGGGGTTGTACCTAATAAAGTGACCACTGAATCTATAGACTTTACAGAATGTGTTCTGGGAATAACAGGGGTATTAAACATTTGGCTGTAAATGTTGAACAGTTAAATCTATTACCTCAGGGGAAAAAACCTGAAAAAGGAAATACTGATACTGGAAAAAACATTTTGGGAGGTTTAATGTACTTTGATGTAGGTTTGATATACCTACTGTAGTTATTGTAATTCATGTTACATATATTTCTAAATCCCACATGGTGATCTCATGGAACCTTGCTGTTTTTATGTCTTCGCCATTAGGGGAGGTGTTATTTTAATTCTGCATTAGGCTAACAGGAAATACAGAAAAAAGGAGGGAAATGCTCAGACTTACAGTAGCTTACAACAAGGTTGACTAGGTGTTTTCTAGGTAAACCTTTGGCTCCAATGGGTCATGTAAAGCAGAAAAACTATATTTTGGGAACCCTTTGCTACAGGGTGTGGGAAGGAGGCAAAGCAGACAGTGAGAGAACAATGTAGTATGTAACTGTGAGGGACATTTTTGTCTTTGAATCACAACCGTTAGAACTATAGGTTCCAGAAAGCATCTTTAAATGTGTCAACAATGCATAAAAATGTGGTCCTCTTCTTTTTTTTTTACAGTCTTCAATGCGAAGGAAGACTGCAAAGCACACATTGAGCATCATCCAGATAAAAATTATGATCATCTGACCAACTGGGTTTTTCATGGTGTAATATAATAGTAGGCTATGAAAACTCATGTAGTTTCATCCTTCAAGACATTTAGAAGTATGAAACTTTGTCTTGAAACTTTTTATCAGGGTTATCCTTGTGTTATTACTAGGGTTGCACATTTTGTGGAATATTCAGAGGTGGAAACTTTCCGTGGGAATTAATGGGAATATATGGGAATTAATGGAAATATATGAAAATTAATATTAATACCATTTAAATGTAGATGTATTTTGCATTGGATATATATTCCATATCATATGGAGAAAGAAACAAACATTTTACCTTATCATAAATAGACATAATAGCAAATGATTAAATCTTTCCAATAGAAATAAAAAAAACTATTTAGTTACGAATTGAAGTTTAATTAAATGAGTTGACTCTTCACATGGGATGATTTCACTGAACAACAAAAGAAAGGGAATATTGAATGATCCCCAATGATCCATTGCATCTCCCAAAAACYTTTAACATATATCTGTAAAATGATAGTCTAGAAACTAAAGCTTTTGTTGTCTTCCTCTCAGGTTTCCATGTCTTCTCCCTGGACATCCTCAATGTCCACCTCTTGAACATCAGACTCTGAGGCCTCATCTTCACTGTCACTTTCCAACCATGTTGAGGATGGCTCGTTGTCAGGCTCAAAAAGCATAAAATTTGCCCGGGTGGCCACCAATTTTTCAACCATTGTATTGGTCAGCCTGTTGCATGCTTTGATGTGTGTTCCCAAACAAGGACCAGTTGCACTCTGAGGCGGCTGATGTTGGTAGGATTTGGAGGATGATGGAAGCAACAGGGGAAAGAGCCTCAGATCCACAAAGTCCCTTCCACCAAATGGCTGATGAGATATGTTGACATGACTGCCATATTGCATCTCCATCCCAAAGCCCTTGCTTGGAAGTGTACTTTGCCAGACTGCCAAGAACCTTGCCCTCATCCAGGCCAAGGTGGCGAGACATGGTAGTGATGACACCATAGGCCTTGTTGATCTCTGCACCAGACAGGATGTTCTTGCCAGCATACTTGGGCTCCAACATGTACGCTGTGGCGTGTATGGGCTTCTGGCAGAAGTCTTCGCGCTTTTTGATGTATTTCAGAACTGCAGTTCCCACTGCTTGGAGCAACAGTGAAGTGGGCAGGGCAGTACGGATTTCTTCTCTTACATCTGCAAGCAGAGTCTGAACATCAGACAGGATGGCATTGTCTCCCTCAATCCATGCAATGGCTACTGCTATAGGTTTCAGGAGTTTCAGGCTGCTTAGCACTCTTTCCCAAAATGCATAATCCAGGAGGATCGTCTTGATGGGGCTGTCCATATCGGCAGACTGATATGGCCATTTCTTGGAGACACCTTCCCTTCCAAGAGACTGTCAAACATGATGACAACAGCTTCGATGTGGTGCTCTTATTCTTCTCACTTTGCTTGGTGAGGTAGATTGCTGCTATAACTTGATGACCCTTCACATACCTAACCATTTCATTGGCTCTCTTGTAGTGTATCCATTGTTTTCAGTGCAATGATGTCCTTGAGGAGCAGATTCAATGCAAGATTCAATGCACAGCCAATGGGTGTGATGTGAGGGTAAGACTCCTCCACTTTAGACCAAGCAGCCTTCATGTTCGCAGCATTGTCTGTCACCAGTGCAAATACCTTCTGTGGTCCAAGATCATTGATGACTGTCTTCAGCTCATCTGCAATGTAGAGACCGGTGTGTTTGTTGTCCCTGGTGTCAGTGCTCATGTAGAATATTGTTTGAGGGGTGGAGATTGTAGTTAATTATTCCTTGCCCACGACCACTCAACCACCCATCAGAGATGATTGCAATACAGTCTGCTTTCTCTATAATTTGCTTGACCTTCATTTGAACTCTGAACTCTGCATCCTGCATCCAGCAAATGAGTAGATAAAGCATGTCTGGTTGGAGGGGTGTATGCTGGGCGAAGAACATTCAGAAATCTCTTCCAATACACATTGCCTGTGAGCATCAGAGGTGAACCAGTTGCATACACAGCTCGAGCAAGACATCCATCAGCATTTCTCTGACTACGTTCCTCCATTGAGTCAAAAAAACTTCTGATTCCAGGAGGACCATGAGCTGTTGCTATCMATAAGGTATCTGATTCATAATTTTCACCCCGAATAGAAGTAGAGGTACTTTTGTCAGAGGTTGCTTGTTGTGAGCAGTGAGGGAACTTTATGCACTTGGCCAGATGATTCTGCATCTTTGTTGCYTTCTTCACATATGATTTGGCACAGTATTTGCAAATGTACACAGCTTTTCCTTCTACATTAGCTGCAGTGAAATGTCTCCACACATCAGATWGTGCCCGTGGCATTTTCCTGTAAAGATCAGAAAGAAAGGAGTAAATAAAAACAAATACAATTCCATGTACAGATAAATAGTTAAGCAGTTAGATTAAACAACTCCTTCGTAAGATAAATGGTTTAAAATTAAACATGTATGGAAACAGGTGAATTAACACTCAGTTAGCAGGCTCAAGCAAGCTAAACCCCACATGGTAGCAAAAACTAACTAGCAGAAATTGTTAAGAAGTTAGAAATGATTTAAACACACTTTGCTGTAGGCTACTATTTACTAGTTAACAAAAATCATGTATGTCATAAAATATATTCACCCCACCCAGTATTGTAATCAAAACTTACCAGAAAGCATGTAGTCCTTGGCTCAGACAGTGTAGTAGTGTGGGCTCAATAGCATGTCATTAGTGTGCAAGATCTTGAGAATCAGCTGTACATGTAATGGAAGAGTGCACTGCACATGTGATGGAAGAATACACTGTGCATGCAGATGTTTGCAATTCCATTATATTGGGGATGGTTTAACCAAAATATGCCACATGACCTAGAATTGCCTTATGTGTATCCCACAAAAAAGGTTCACTGTTATAAGCTAACTTTTTTTGATGAATTTAAGCAAAATTACCAGGCTTAACTTCCCATGGAAAATTTCCAGCCCTTTGCAACCCTAGTTATTGCTCTAATGTTCTATTATCATTGCTCTAATGTTCTATTATCATTGCTCTAATGTTCTATTATCATTACTCTATGTTATTCTTCTACTATGAGAGATACTATGACAGCAATTACCTGTAATAGGTACACACGTATCTGGCACAAGTGACGATTAAACTGATTTGGATTTCAAAGACTGCCATTATTGTAATGTTTAATATTACAACATTGATGTGTGATACCTTTTTTTATCAACACATACGTTTTTTGCAAATGTATGCCTTTATTACTATGATTTATATTGCCGGAATACTCAACGATGATTAACACTGCAGTTGTGTGTGCTTTTGTCAGGTTTGTGGTCAAATGCATGTCATTTAAAGTCAATTTGGCAATTGAACAAAAATCCAATTCAATTTGAAAATGTTTCTCATTGTAAAAGCACGTAATAGAATTTGGGTATTCCAAAACTGTAATTTACATGTAAATAAACATAACCCTGTTTTATGTTTTTAATACTTCAGATAGAATGCTCTGTGTGTCAGAGATGGTACCATTCAGCTTGTCTGGGGATGACAAAGGACTTCAACAAAGCAAAAATAGAAAATGATTGGAAGGAGCTTCWTTGCTATTAAATTAGAGACGTGTAAATAAATTACTGTTGTGCCTTGTAACTACTTTAAAATGTGAAACTGGTTGCACTAATATATGCAAACATTGATTTGGCATACAATTTAAGATAGACATTGTTTACATAACGATGTACTACTTTCATATAGAACAAATTGCACTTGAAATTAACATTTCTTTAAAGTTATTGCAAATAAATGCATATTTTCACTTTTTTCTGAGAATCACTGAATTAGATTTCTTCATCTTTAAATGCAATATGAGATTTTATGTATTTCTATCAAATCAAAACTGTAATTTCTACTCAAAGCAAAGTTTGTTTAAGTATACTAGACATTTTTAGAATAAATCATACCAAGTTTGATGATTCTGTCATAATCAGTGAAAACGTTGATTTCCGCCTTAAATTGCATTTTATAGATTTGATGTATTTCTATTAAATCAAAACTGGAATTTTTCCTCAAAACAAAGGTTGTAAAAGTATGCTAGACATTTATAGACTAAATCATATCTAGCTTGATGATTCTGTGACAAATGGTGGATTAGTTAATGATTTTTACATTCTTAAATGGCTTTTGGCGAATGTCTGTTGAAGGTCAGAATAAAATAAAAAAAAACTTTACCTCGGTACAAGATCATCTTCTGCCGGTGACTATTAGTGACCAATAGTGGGTCAGCTCCTCACACAGTGCATGCTCGCTCCATGGATTATCCTCTTCAAAATTGTCTCCCGCAATAAATGGCTCCATTTTGGGGACGAGAGGTTCTGGAAGGGTCTACCCTCCATCCAGTCCGATAACAAACCACACCGACCACTACTGTAGTCTCAGCAGCCAAAGTATAACCAATGTAGCATTATGACTGTCATTCATACTAGAAAATCATAGCAAATAGAACTGCAAGTTAGTGCTGGATGTGGTAATTTGTGTTAAAGTGGCAATATGTAACTTTTTGGGAGGCCTGACCAAATTCAAAGAAATGTGAGTTATAGATGTTTTATTCTACTTGAAAGCAAGTCTAAGAAGCCGTAGATATGTTCCATGTGCACTATTTCTATGCTTCCCGTTCTTAAGTTTTGTGTTTTACTTTCGATTTTGTATACTAGCTTCACACAGATGAAAAAAAATTTGCCCATGGAAAATATTTCACAGCGATTTAGAAGGTACAATATTTATCGACACTATACTAACTTGTTTTTTCACTAACTGAAATTAGGTGAACTATTAGAGTTTTAGCAACCAGGAAATGGCGGAGCAATTTCTGCATAGTGCAACTAAGTTATGAACCACTTCATCTTACAAAAATGTTTAGTCAATTTGGTCTTTCAACCAATGATCTGTAACTTCCAACACGAAAAAAATACAATTTCTAAATAATATTAGAAAAATACCTTCATTTAATCTATTTAACTAGGCAAGTCGGTTAAGAATTTGTTCTTATTTACAATGATGGCCTACATGGTATTTCTAAAATTGTATTTCCATGTCTAGTCCTCAATTCCAAATCGAGGCAGTTACACAGAACATCGTTTATTTATAATTTACAACATTGCAAATTCAACTTAAAAAACATTGTTTTCCAGCGAGCCTAAAACAATGAGATGTGGGGGTGGATGTCCTCAGTATTTGCAATGTACTCAAAGGGGAGTCTATCATACGAAGAAAGAGAAAGCAACAGAAAGCATGAAACTTGCAGAAGCCCAAGTAATGGTCCTGAGTCTTGCACCTAGTGTCCATATCTGTAAGAGGGAAAGGGAGTGTTAGTTATTAACTGTTTGACATACACAACTCATCTACAATGAGGCAGTGGAATAACGCATTAGCACCAGTAACATGGACACATGGCTGTTGTTTTTTTATCAGCCATCTATTTCCCCAAAAGGCAAGCATACTGCAGCTCTGATTGACAGCAGTTTCGCTAAGACCATGGAGTAGTGTTTTGAATAAGTGTTATGAATAAAATTATGACACTCACTTCTGAAACTCCCACTCCCTGTTGTCTAGGGGGCACACCTGCCTGGTCTTCAACCAACGGGAGATACAGTGGAAATGGAATGCATGCTGGGAGAGAAGATATTATTGACATAACAGCAAACCAAGACAATAGCCGTGTTTGAATACACATACTGTATACTACATACTTGAGTATATACACTATTAACTCATTTTAGTACACTGTAAACAAATGGTATTCTTTCAGTTGAGCGTACTAGCGCTTCGCCTGTCTACCCAGAAGTTAATGCTGTTGCTATGCAACCTCTCGCTAGCTTTTTAGCATAACAATTGACTAGCTTGACATTTTACAATTTTGTGTGTGTTCGTAAATTCAATCTGGAGTGCCAGAGTGCGCTCTGGGTGTTCGTAAATCCAGAGCGTTGTCAGATTGTCCGTTCATAAATTCAGAGCGTTTCGCCCTCGGAGTGCGTCACTGGACGCTCTGGCCGAGGAATAGGGTTGATACGAGCATTCTGACCTCAGAACGGCAGTCAAGCACCCAAGCTGACTGGTAAATGTTGGCTAGCTTGCAAGCCATTTCCAGACACAAATGAGGGAACACTTCACTGACCATTTTACTCGCAATAGCAGAGCTGGTTAGGCTGTTTTCATGTTATCCAGAGCGTTGGTGACTAAACGTGCTGCTGGCAACAATTTATTTACGCTTTTCCCCCTGATGTTTACTGACACCGGCCATATATTCACCGGGTGTTGAGCATTCGTAAATTCATCAGTTATTCTGCGCTCTGGCACACTCAGAGTGCTCTGAAATCGGAGTAGATAGCCAGAATTTACATTTACATTTAAGTCATTTAGCAGACGCTCTTATCCAGAGCGACTTACAAATTGGAAAGTTCATACATATTCATCCTGGTCCCCCCGTGGGGAATGAACCCACAACCCTGGCGTTGCAAGCGCCATGCTCTACCAACTGAGCCACACGGGTTAACAGTGTCCATTGAGAACGCACACGACTATAACACTAAGCTAAGAATTACGTGAATAATCTAGTCAATAAACATTGTGTAGTTCGTTAGATTACAGTTAATATACTGCCTGGCAAGATCGATGTATTAGTAGCCAACTAACGTTAGGTAACTAGCTAACATACCAGTACATACTGCTGTAATGCTATGCTGTTCCTAAGGAAAGTGTAGCTAACAAATTGTCATCCAACATAACATGTAACTTATTTGAAAYGTCATGACTTTATTACATTGCTCAACATTTGTCATAATAGGTTAAAGCAAGGAATTTGTATATACACTCTCGGACTTCGGCTGAATATTTTCCCGCCATTATCTTCAAATCTGAAAACGCTGTGAAGCCACGCCTATTTTCTGAAGAATTGCCTTATGGGCCAAAAAAGCACAGAAAGAGTGTTTACTGCTTCTATACTTTGTATTTTGGCAAATTTAGTACAACATCCAGGAACTATATCCATACTATGACCAATAAGCATACTACATACTCAATTTACGTCAGAAATAGTATGGTTAGTGGGTTAGAATGAGTATTCGAACACAGCTCAAAACATACATTCAAAAATGCTATACTTTTAGGGTAGTTCAATATAATGCAGATTAGTTTAGATCATGCTGCTGATATTTCAATACTCTCACACTGAACTTTACAATCTAACTGATCAGGATGTATGCAAAATATACAAATGCAAAGAAGTCTGACTCACATTGCAGACTCCCCAAGCTACGGTGCACTCCTCTGATGTGGCAGAGGCCTGGTTAGCCTGGCACTCTATGCCTATGGAGGACAAGAGAAATGTGTAACACACACCTTTATTAACCCAGTAGTCAAATAATGTTAATGGCATACTCACAGAGATCCATAATGTGATTCCTACAGATGGCACAGTTGTCCACCACAATGTCCCAGGCCCAAAGTGCCACTGCATTCCACTGAAAAGAAGAAGAGTCACATGAAATTATGATCATATCACTGGCAGTTAGTGTTTGGTTGATATTGCTGTTGTTTCAAATAGGTATTAAAAAATTAGCATATTGTTATTCACAATTTATTCATGTTAATCTGGTATCAGGAGACTGGTGTCATTTCATCAGACAAGTTAGGCCTATTTCACTATCCACATTGATCACAAACAAGGCCAGAGTGAAAATGTTAGTGTTTGATACATAATTTTTCACTCATTCAGCGTCAATAAATAGACAACCTCAAGTGCAACTGGGCCTGTCATTTTAGCAAGATAACTAGGAAGCTGACGTTAGCCAGTTGAGCAAGTTAGCTAGTCATTGATTTCGTATGTCAATGCATCTAAAGCCGAACCTAGTAGTGGTTGGCTAGCTTCTATCACCACAAACAGTGAGATTAGTTAACTAATTAGGTAGCGATCAGCCCTAAAGGTGAAACGCAAACTCACTCCCCAAAATTAGATACAGCCAAACAGGGACTCCGTCTAGTTTCAGCTAGCTCGCGAGCTAGCAAGTTATGCTAACTAATCGCGCGTAGATTGTACCCAAACCCGTATTAAGCCTATAATAATATCGAACCTTACAGTATGTCTAAAATGTTGCTATGATTTATTTTTTAAATAAATACCTTCTTCACTTCAAAACGTTTCTTGCTTGCTCCACTATTTGTGGCGCTTGGGGTATCAACATCCATCGCTGCCGCCATGTTGACTATCGAACTTTCGTGTGAACAGAGATATTAGAAAAGGAGGAGATAGACATCCCACGGGGATATGAATGACATGACGTAACCCCCCACACAGCAGAATGTCGACCAACCGTGCAGACGTTGTCATGCTGCGTCACACAGTTGCTAAATGAATCGTCACGCAATCCCTCAAAGTCGGGGTACAATGTCACGTTCAAAACTACCTCGGAACTCGGAAAAAACGAGCACGACTTGAAAAATCGATTTGAACGGACATCCAACTCGCAATTCCAACTCGGGAACGTTTCTAGAGCTACGACTTTCCCACCTGAAGATCCCTGGTGTCATGTTTTGGCTTCGAATTTTTCCAAGTTCCAGTTGTTTTGAACACGGAAAAATACGAGGTCAAATCATGACGTCAGTGATCTTCAGGTCGGAAAGTTGGAGCTCAAGAAAGAGGCCCGAGTGCAATTCTGAGTTGGATTACCATTGAAATAGATTTTTCCCAGTCGGGGTTAGTTTTTTCCGAGTTCCCAATTGTTTTAAATGCGCTGAATTCTGAGATTACCGAGTTCCAATTGTTTTGAACGCTGCAAGAGGCCCGAGTTCCCGAGTTGGAATCCCTCGTTCAAAACAACTGTGAACCGGAAACATCCGATTTGCGACTTCAGTGCGTTCAAGACAACTGGGAAATCGGGAAAAATGAACTCCGACTATGGAAAATCATTCTGAACGGTCATCCAACTCGGGATTCCAAGTCCCTTTGCAAGACAGCGCCGACAGAGATGGTAGCCTCGCTTCAGGTCCTTAGAAAACTATGCAGTTATTAGTTTTTTTTATGTACTATTTCTTACATTGTTAGCCCAGAAAATCTCAGGTGTTATTACATACAGCTGGGAAGAACTATTGMATATAAAAGCAATGTCAATTTACCATCATTACGACCAGGAATACGTCTTTCCCGAAGCAGATCCTTGGTTCGGACCTCCACCCTTGACATGCGATCTTATCCCAGAGGCCGACCCAAAACAACGCAGTCGCCGCAGGAGAGGCAGACGGAGTGGCCTACTGGTCAGACACAGAAGGCCTACTGGTCAGACTTGCCAATGTCCAATCTCTAGATAACAAGGTGGATGAAATTAGGGCACGAGTTGCCTTCCAGAGAGACATCAGAGATTGTAACATTCTCTGTTTCACGGAAACATGGCTCACTCGGGATACGTTGTCAGAGTCGGTACAGCCACCCGGTTTCTTCACGCATCGCGCCGACAGAAACAAACATCTCTCTGGTAAGAAGAAGGGCGGGGTGTATGCCTTTTGATTAACAACTCACGGTGTAATCACAGCAACATACAGGAACTAAATTTCTTTTGTTCACCTGACCTAGAATTCCTTACAGTCAAATGCCGACCGCATTATCTTCCAAGAAAATTATCTTTGATTATAGTCACAGCCGTGTATATCTCCCCAAAGCAAATACTTCGTCGGCCCTGAAAGAACTTCACTGGACTCTTTGTAAACTGGAAACCATACATCCCGAGGCTGCATTTATTGTAGCTGGGGATTGTAACAAAGCAAACCTAAGATTAATACTCCCTCTATCACCATAATGAGATGCGCGACACGGAGCTGGCAGAATTCTGGATCTGCTCGAACTTCGCGATGCATTAAAGCCCTTTGGCAAATCTGACCATGAATCCATTTGGTTGCTCCCAGCCTATAGCCAGCCTATAGGCAGAAACTAAAACAGGAGTACCCTCCAAACTTGTCATTGAGCTCGAGACCCTGGGTCTCGACCCCACCCTGTTCAACTGGGCCCTGGACTTTCTGACGGGCCGCCCCCAGGTGGTGAAGGTAGCAGAGGTGGGACCAAGTCATTATTTTACAAGTCACAAGTAAGTCTCAAGTCTTAGCACTCAAGTTCCAAGTCATGTCCAAAGTCAAGACAGGCAAGTCCGAGTCAGGTCTCAAGTCCTAAACTTTGAGTTTCGAGTCCTAAACAAGTCATAATGTGCTCTTCACCAAATGTAATACCATTTCATATTTTTAACAAGAGTAATAGTTAGTATATTATATTTACGCAAATCATGAATGCTTTTAAAAATATCTATATATTTATTACTTTCCAAATAAACGTTATATTTCCATGGAAATACATGGGTAGCCATGAGAAAGACCCCCCCCCCCCCCCCCCCCCAAATAGTGATCGACTATCTCAGCTGGCACAATTTGATTGGCTGCTGTCCGATTCAAACTGTAATCCGTTAAATGAAGAGTTGATGCGCTGCACACTTTTTTAAATAGCATAATTTTTAATATTTGGGCTTGGTGAGGGTATCAAGTCAGGTCGAGTCATAAGGCTCGAGTCTGACTCGAGTCCAAGTCATGTGACTCGAGTCCACACCTCTGGAAGGTAGGAAACAACTTTTCCACCCCGCTGATCCTCAACACTGGGGCCCCACAAGGGTGTGTTTTCAGCACTCTCCTGTACTCCCTGTTCACCCATGACTGCGTGGCCATGCACGCTTCCAACTCAATCATCAAGTTTGCAGACGACACTACAATGTTAGGCCTGATTACCAACAATGACGAGACGGCTTACAGGGAGGAGTTAAGGGCCCTCGGAGTGTGGTGTCAGGAAAATAACCTCTCACTCAACGTCAAAAAAACAAAGGAGATGATTGTGGACTACAGGAAACAGCAGAGGGAGCACCCCCCATCCACATCGATGGGAGATTAGTGGAGAAGGTGGAAAGTTTTAAGTGCCTCGGCGTACACATTACGGACAAACTGAAATGGTCCACCCACACAGACAGCGTGGTGAAGAAGGCGCAACAGCACCTCTTCAACCTCAGGAGGCTGAAGAAAGTTGGCTTGTCATCTAAAACACTCACCAACTTTTAGAGATGCACAATCGAGAGCATCCTGTCGGGCTGTATCACCGCCTGGTACGGCAATTGCACCGCCCTCAACCGCAAGGCTCTCCAGAGGGTTGTGCGGTCTGCACATCGCATCACCGGGGGCAAACTACCTGCCCTCCAGGACACCTACAGCACCCGATGTCACAGGAAGGCCAAAAAGATCATCAAGGACAACAACCACCCGAGCCACTGCCTGTTCACCCCGCTATCATCCAAGAAGGCGAGGTCAGTACAGGTGCATCAAAGCTGGGACCGAGAGACCGAAAAACAGCTTTTATCTCAAGGCCATCAGACTGTTAACATTACTAACAGAGGCTGCTGCCAACATACAGACTCAAATCTCTGACCACTTAAATAAAAGGTATCACTAGTCCCTTTAAATAACGACACTTTAATAATGTTTACATATCCTACATTACTCATCTCATATGTATATACTATATTCTATACCATCTACTGCATCTTGCCTATGCCGCACGGCCATCGGTACGACCTGGAAATCACTGACGTCATGATTTGACCAAGGTTTTTTCCCAGAGTTTTCAGTTGTCTTAAAATCACCAAGAGTTGAGAAACCTGCCTATTTTCCTCGGAAGTACATAATTTCACGATTCCAAAGCTATATGATATTACAGAGAACAAGTGAATTCTCACATCTCGGAAAATATTTGTAATGTTGTACTTGTTGACGAAATTCATGCTGTTTTTTTAGCTATCGCCCAATAAGGGTCTATTCACTTCTTGAAGGAGAGCTCTCCTTGTCCAAGAATTCACCCAGAATGCACCATGCAACCCAGTGACGACATTTCCACTAGATAGTACAGCCACAATGTTATAATTGACTACAGTATATCGTTAAAAGTCATGAAAACAAAAAATAGTTTTTTGGTCTCAATTCAAGATTAGGCATAATGTTAGCAGTGTGGATGATGGCCAGATTTTGGGTGATGACCAAATTAAGAGTGAAATGCAGAACTGTAATTCTCATTTGAAAGCAAGTCTAAAAAGCTGCAAATCATCAAATAGGACAATGAGTCAGATATTTCACAAGATGTACAAATGTGAAGCAACCGGTTGGCATTTCCACTCACTAGCAAATATGATGATGAGAGGAAGCCTAGTGGCCGGCAGGGGGAGAAGATGGTGCGAGATAGATTTTGGCCGACATTCTTATAATTTTCTCATAGATTAACATTTGACAGTTTTGTTTCCAAAACTAGAATATGTTACAGAGTGGACTAAGTTTTGTAGACTTTTAAGAATTTGTGTTCTTCAGAAGGAGTGCAGGGGCGATTTGAGATATTGCACACACGCACTTCAGAGTAGGCGTTCCCTAACGGAAATATCCACATACATGCTAAGATATGTTAATAGGATCTCACTAGCTCGTTCTTGGCGTTGCCCATCATGTTGCTTGTTCTGCCCTCTATGATTAATTTGCTCCTATTGGAAACGACAAGCTGTTGTCTATCTTGAGTAGATCTGTTCTATTTGTGTTATTTCTATGCTTCCCGTTCTTAAGTTTTGTCTTTGTGTCTTTTACTTTTGTACACCAGCTTCAAACAGCTGAAAATACTATATTTGAATTTTAGGAACCAAGAAATTGRGGGGCGATTTATTTTCTTATTGCACCTTCAAGAAGATACATTTTAGAAATAGGTGGGGTTTAAAATCAAATCAAATGTTATTTGTCACATGCGCTGAATTCAACAGGTGTAGACCTTACAGTGAAATGCTTACTTACAATGTATTCTGATTAACCAACAATGTTTTAAGAAGTTAAGAAAAAAAATGAACAAATAATTAAACAGCAGCAGTAAAATAACAATAGCGAGGCTATATACAGGGGGGACTGGTACAGAGTCAATGTGCAGGGGCACCGGTTTTTGAAGTAATTGAGTAATTGAGGTAATATGTACATGTAGGTAGAGTTAAAGTGACTATGCATAGATAATAAACAGAGTAGCAGCAGCGTAAAAGAGGGGTCTGGGTAGCCCTTTGACTAGCTGTTCAGGAGTATTATGGCTTTGGGGTAGAAGCTGTTAAGTCTTTTGGACCTAGACTTGGGGCTCTGGTAACGCTTGCCATGCGTTAGCAGAGAGAATAGTCCATGACTAGGCTGGCTGGAGTCTTTGACAATTTTTAGGGCTTCCTCTGATACCACCTGGTATAGAGATCCTGGATGGCACGAAGCTTGGCCACGGTGATGTACTGGGCCCGTACGCACTACACTCTGTAGTGCCTTGCAGTCGGAGGCCAAGCAGTTGCCATACCAGACAGTGATGCAACCAGTCAGGATGCTCTCGGTGGTGCYGCTGTAGAACCTTTTGAGATCTGAGGACCCATACCAAATATTTCAGGCTCCTGAGGGGGAATAGGCTTTGTCGTGCCCTCTTCACGACTGTCTTAGTTTGTTGGTGACGTGGACACTAAGGAACTTGTAGCTCTCAACCTGCTACACTGCAGCCTTGTCGATTGAGAACTGGGGCATGCTCGGTCCTCCTTTTCCTGTAGTCCACCATCATCCACTTAGTCTTGATCACTTGAGGGAGAGGTTGTTGTCCTGGCACC
This sequence comes from Salvelinus sp. IW2-2015, assembly GCF_002910315.2. Lineage (NCBI taxonomy): Eukaryota > Metazoa > Chordata > Actinopteri > Salmoniformes > Salmonidae > Salvelinus > Salvelinus sp. IW2-2015. The sequence goes on from NC_036860.1 coordinate 2,531,218, forward strand.
ACATGGCCAGGTCTCTGACCTCCTCCCTATAGGAGGACTTCGTGGCTGTGGTAACTACGGACGACGCATGGGCAAAGTACACAATGGGCATTAATTGTGGTGCTTTCAAGACAACTAGGAACTCAGAAAAAAACGAGGTAAAATCATGACAGTGATTTTCAGGTAAGAAAGTCAGAGTTATTTTTMATTTATTTTAATTTATTTAACTAGGCAAGTCAGTTAAGAACAAATTCTTATTTACAATGACATCCTACTCCGGCCAAACCCGGACGACGCTGTGCCAATTGTGCGCCGCCCTATGGGATGTGATACAGCCTGGTTCTAGAAAGATACCGTCTTGGAATTCCAAATTGGATGACTGTTCAAAACGATTTTCCCAGTTGGATTTCGTTTTTCTCCRAAGTTCCCAGTTGTCTTAAATGCACTTAAGTCGGAAGTAGGAGATTTCCGAGTTCCCAGTTGTTTTGAACGCAGCATACAATTCCAATGGAGTTTCCCATCTTGTCAAAAGTATCTGTTAACAGTGGCCAAGGTTCTGTCCATGCAGGTCCACTCTCTGAGAAGATAAGTATCAGCAAAAGAGCAGAGAAGGTAAAAAGTCAGGTTCTACCGAGATTTGAATCAGATCGCTGGATTCAGAGGGCTGGAGCCCAGAGTGCTAACCCTTACACCATAGGCCTGTTCTGGCACCTGGTGGCAGTCGATGGGCTCTGCAAATAGAGATAGTGCCAGATTATATTTTAGTCTAAATGTAAAACGCAACAAACTGCAACAGCCATAGACTGTAAAAATGGACAAAGAGGCAACTGCACACAAGATTCCAAGAACTAATGAGATTGCACCTGGGATGTGATGATACCTTTACCACAAGACAGTACCACTGACTGGCACATACATGTATTGCATGGAGCCACATTACATAAAATACTTTGATGGCATACTTACCCAGAATTGTTATGTAGAGGATCAGATAAAGCATGCAATGGACCAATCCTTGCATACCTCTGTCAGGAACATGAAAATCAAACAAAACTGTTAGACACTGATTTAGTGTTGTAGCAGATTTAATGAGCAAGAAGCCAATGTGCATTGATTTACATGCATCTAAGCGGTATGTAACAGCTGAAAATGCAGCAACCTTACACATATATTCAGCCTTGTTCTTCATTTGCACAAAGGATATATATGAAATATATATGAAACATAACATTGTATGTGTAATAGAAAAGTTGGTCGAACTAGAGCAGAAAAATCTAATTGCATCATGTGACACTTGGTGGAAATATATGGTACTGCAAATAGGGCTTTGGGTCTCTTGCATCCCGGCATCCAGGTACTAAAATAGACTGAAAATCAAATCAGAAAATGAACTTCAAGACTCACAAATAAAAAATGTAAAACACATTTCTGCATGCTCAAATTACATTCAGTGAGGTGAGATGAAATAGCACTTGTCCGTTTGGTACATATAGAGTTCTGTCCAAGCAGTAGACTTATAACCATTTACATCACTGATTTCCTACTTTTTATTACAGTCTTCTTGTTTTTTTTGTGATGCTGGTGCCTTAGGGTTCTTCAGAGGCTTGGCTTTGGGCTTGGTTGGCATGGGTTTAGCCTCTTCAGACATTCTCCATCCACCTGAGCAAAGAGCGGGGACGCAAAGTAGTTAGAGCCTGAGGGTTAGCAGAGTTAAATCATTTGTGTGTACCTCTCCCTGACCCAGTCTGTAATACCTACATGTTTCAAGCAGACAACTATAGTCCCTATGCCCAAGAACGCCAAGGTAACCTGTCTAAATTACTATCGCCCCGTAGCACTCTTGCTTTGAAAAGCTGGTCATGGTTCACATCAACACCATCATCCCAGACACACTGGACCAACTCTAATTTGCATACTGCCCCAACAGATGACACAATCTCTATTGCACGCCACACTTCCATCTCCCACCTGGACAAGAGGAACACCTATGTGAAAATGCTGTTGATCGACTACAGCTCAGCGTTCAACACCATAGTGCCCTCCAAGCTCATCACTAAGCTCAGGACCCTGGGACTGAACACCTCCCTCTGCAACTGGATACCTGATGGGTCGACCCCAGGTGGTGAGGATAGGCAACAACACATCTGACACACTGACCCTCAACACAGGGGCTCCTCAGGGTTGAGTGCTTAGTCCCCTCCTGTACTCCCTGTTCACCCACAACTGCGTGGCTGCGCACGACTCCAATACCATCATTAAGTTTGCTGACGACACGACGGTGGTTGGCCTGATCACCGACGACGATGAGACAGCCTATATGGAGGAGGTCAGAGACCTGTCAGTGTGGTGTCAGGACAACAACCTCTCCCTCAATGTGAGCAAGACAAAGGAGTTGGTTGTGGACTACAAGAAAAGGAGGGCCGAGCACACCCCCATCCACATTGACCGGGCTGTAGTGGAGTGGGTTGAGAGCTTCAAGTTCTTCGGTGTCCACGTCACTAAGGAATTAACATGGTCCACTCACACCAACACAGTTGTGACGAAGGGACGACCATGCTTCTTTCCCCTCAGGAGGATGAAAAGATTTGGCATGGGCCCTCAGATCCTCATAAAGTTCTAAAGCTGCACCATTGAGAGCATCTTGACTGGCTGCATCATCGCTTACTAATGCAACTGCTTGGAATCCGACTGCAAGGCACCACATTTTTTTTAAATTTCAGACATTTTAAAATGTAGATGTTCCAAAGGCATGCATGGAGGCCTGGAGATGCTAAACATGTTTATGTTAATTAACGGTAAATTACAGTGAGAGCGACAGTCTTTTGCTTGACAATAACCGGCTGACAACCCAAGCCATAAGACTGCTAAACAAGACTGCTAAATAGCTAATCAAATCGCTACACAGACTACCTGCATTTACCCTTTTTTGCACCAACTCTTGCACTGACTCTATGGACACACATTGTACTCTACCTACACACTCACACATAGTTACTGACATTGCAACACGCACATAACACGCGCACACATGCGTACTGACGCCACACACACTCACTCTCACATTTGGACCCCAGGAAGATTAGCTAGCACTACAGCGTTAGCTATGGGGATCCTAATAAAAATTACAAAATGACCACACGCTGCTGCTGCTACCCCCACCTATATGTACATTGCTACCTCAATTACCTCGTACCACTGCACATCGACTCGGTAGTGGTTCTCCCTGTATATAACCATGTTACTTTTACTCTTCATTGTTATTTGTTAGTCACTGTGTATTTTTCTTTGTGTCACTATTTCTATTTAAAAATATTTTTTTAACTTAACTCTGCAATGTTGGAGAAGGACCCGTAAGTAAGGATTTCACTGTTAATCTACACCTGTTGTTTACGAAGCATGTGACAAATGAAATGTTGATTTAATTTATGTGCATGCATGTGCATGACTCCCTTGCACAGCAGCATACACAAACTGGTCATTCACAAAGCAGTGGACTATTGACCTGCGGAGTGGCAGCAAGGTGCAATCACATAGCAGGGGGTTGTGGGCCAGGTGGATGACCTCCAGCCCAGTGAGTGGGCTCAGGTCAGGCAGCTCCTCCAGCTGGTTCCCCCCCAGAGACAGAGTGGTCAGCCCAGAGCCCAGCCCCGCCAGGGAGTCTTTGGACATCTATGAAGAGAATAGAAGTAACCACTCAGAAAGTGGATTCTTCATAGAAATTAATGGGCAGTTTTTCATTGATAACTTGAGATTCTATTGACCCCAATTCTGCAGATAGAGAATTTATCAACACAAACCTGGCAAAATACATCTCTTTATCTCTCTTACCTTCTCCAGAKCCATGTCATCCATATACAGCTGCCTTAGGCTCTTAGACACAGGAAGGAACGCCTTTGGTCCGACCCAGCAAATGGAATTTCTGGAGAGGTAGAGCTCGATCAAACTGGAGGCCTTGGACAGCCCGTCGGTAGGCACCTCAGCAAGCTGATTTGACCCCAGATGAAGAGTATTTAGGTGGGCGGACTTGAGAGCGCCGGGGGCTATAGTGGTTATGGTGCTATTGGTCAGGTAGAGTCCTCTCAGCTTGGGGACTGAGGAGAGCTGGCCTGCCCGCTCCAGCTTACTGACAGTGTTCCCAGGTGGAGCACAAGCAGGCTAGGCAGGGGGGCCAGGGCAGCTCCAGGGAACATGGCCAGCTGGTTCCCTTCCAGGTGAAGGTAGGTGAGTTCAGGGGCCCCAGTGAAAGTCTGAGCCCAGGGAGGTGAGGTCATTGTCAGACAGGTAGAGGTAGACCAGGCCCTTCATGCCCCGGAAGGCACTGCCTTCGATCTCACGGACCTTGCAGTGCTCCAGATGCAGAGAGACCACCTGGTCTGTGCCGGGGAAACTGTTGCTAGGGACGTAATGGAAGTGGTTGCTGCGCAGGTCCAGGAGCTGGGTATTAGAGGGGAAGCCGTAGGGGACTTTGGTGTGACCACGGTTCTCACATGTGGCGTGCTGAGCCTTCACCTAAGCAGGGGACAGAGAGAGGGAGATGGGTTCAGAGGGACATTTCCAAACAAGAATTGGAGAGCAGTTTTTATATGGATGACTTAATTATCAGTCCAATTTTTCTTTGAGTATGATGGCAAGTGTATTGTCATGGCAGCAAGTTTGAACATTATTTGTGGCACAACATTGCACCATCGCTCAGCACCCCATACACCATCTCAGTATTAACAACAAGAGCAACTCACATCGCAGTCACAGTTATCTGGACACTTGCTCTTCTTCTTAGGCTTGGCTGTGGGCAGTGCACGCTCCCTGCTCTCTTCCTGCTCTTCAAACTCCTCCTTTATCATGTCCTCCCTGCTCCGGCAGCGCAGCTCCATAGGCCCCACTGCCTCCAGAGGCTCGTCAGAGAGGTGAGGGGGACCCGCGCAGACCCCCATCAACTTCACCTTCCCTTTCTTGGCCCACTCCTTCAGGGGCCTCAGATAGCAGTTGCAGTGGATGGGGTTTCCTGTTAGGTTGAGGCGTGCTAGCTCCATGGGGCCAGAGAGGGGCTCCAGGTAGCGCAGCTGGTTGTGGCTGAGGTCCAGGTGGGAGAGAAGGGGGGCCTGGGACATGGCTGTGTCTGAGAGGTCCTGGAGAGACATGTGGTCCAGGTAGAGGTGGGTGAGCTTCGGCATGGAGACAGTATCCTCACCCAGGTAGGTCATGAGGTTGTAGCTCAGGTCCAGGCGGGTGACTTGAGCCAGTCTTAAAGAAAGGAGAGAAAATGGACAGAGCATAAAACGGTCAAGTGTCATCAAGCTTAAATACTATTGCACCAGGGCACCATTGCGCAATAGTGTCAAACATCTGCACAGTTTCACACCGGGTCATAGTCTGTGTGGGGAAGAAATGCAGCTCATTGTGGTCGAGGCTGAGGCGTGTGACGGTGAAGAGGCCAGCGAAGGCCTCCATGGCCAGGTTGTTGAGGGAGTTGCGACTGAGACGCAGCCACTTGATGTTGTGCAGGCCCCGGAAGGCCATGTTGGGGATGTACACCAGCTGGTTATGTGTGAGGGACAGCATGTTGAGGAAGCCCAGCTGAGTGAAGGCCCCTGGCTGGATCTCCTCAACACGGTTATGGTCCAACGTCAGCTGCTTTAGGGATGACAGGCCGTCAAAAGACTCCTGTTGGATGGGTAGAGAGGGAGAGTTAGGGAACAGGTATGATGCATGTGACATCAAACGGCTCAGAAAAGTTGGTGGATGGGAGTATGGCCTTTTTGCAAGAAGTGACAGCTATGTGTACAACATAACTTGCACCTGAAAGGTACCATGTAGGTATCAATGTTACTAGAAGATTCTACATCAATCTGATCTGGTGCTTCCCTCACCAAAACTGACATTTATTGTTTTACCCATGTCCCCGGTGACTGTGCCACCTCACCTGGTAAAGGATCTCGATGTTGTTGTTGGCCAGGTTGAGGGAGACCAGGCGCCCCAGGGTGCGGAAGGCCCCCTCACGCACCGCCCTGATGTTACACCGCTGCAGGGTGAGGTGCGTGAGGTGCGGGATGTGCAGGAACGCATGGGTCGGCAGCACCTGGATATCGTTTTTACTCAGGTCCAGTTTCACTGTAATCTGAGGGAAAGGAAATAGGAATGAAAAATAGAAAAAGTAGGGGAGGTTTAAATATGGAAAAGGAAAAATGTAAATGCGTGGGTGGATGAAGAGCAAAATTACAGCACTGCATGCATGCCACAAATTAAGGTTTAAACCATATCAAATAACTTGTAAAACATCCATCATTGATCATTTTGATTCATTGGCATCTCACCTCATCTATCGTGGGGGGAACCTGAGTCAGATTCTTGCCGATACAGGCCATGGTGAGTTGGGAGTTGTCGCAGATGCAGAACTTTGGGCACTTTCCCGCTTGAGCTGGTAAAAGTATGACCAAGAGCATCAAAACCGCAACTAGCCACCTAGAGAGGCAATCCGCAAAGGAACACATCTGTGGGGGGTTTGGGAAAAAGACATCAAACACAAACGGGATTTGACTGTAGGCCTAACGTAATGATAGTTATGCATATTACGCACGAACGGCTCTCAAAATACTAATTCTCACCCAATTTTTTACAGTGTCACAACTTTGAATACATATTGTAAATACAGTGAAAATAGTAGAATAGACTACTTCTTATAGCGACAATGGAACAAAAATATTCAAAGACATGGAGAATCCCGTCTCCAACTTGGAAACCTTTACGCACCGATAGGCTTTCCCTCTGGACTCAAAAAATCTATTTTCCAATGCCAGGAGGATTGTACGTATTTATTTAACGCATATTTAAAGACTTCAAAGTTTAGTTATTGAATCTAAAAATACGAATCTGGTTGTTATTCAGCAGCATTCCATAACATTTGCTATTTGATAAATATTGTAACTTTTTAGAATGTTCCTATTGTACATTTAAGATTATAAACATACCTTTATGGTTAAATTTGTCAAATTTGACATCCAATGCTTTTAGTATGTAGCCTTCCCAGATAGCTTTATAAAGTTTCCTACTTTAAAAAAGTGTAGGTCTGTATATCAGTTTTCCACTGTGAAGGAGCTGCGCGCAGCGGAGAATATGAGCGCCAAGGGGTTCACGTACATACTAGACTTCTGCATTGCTAGAATGACTGAGCACTTGCAACAGTGAGGGGTCTCACAAACACTGCTTTGATAAATTATTTCGTCGTGTCTCTCGGCCCCTGCGAAACCTAACCTCAAATGAACAGTTTTGGCAATACATTTGACAGATTAGAGGTCGAAGGTAGCCAACTGTCCCACTGACATAGACGTCAATTCAAAGTATATTCCAAGTCAATCAATCAAGTTTATTTTATATAGCCCTTCGTACATCAGCTAATATCTCGAAGTGCTGTACAGAAACCCAGCCTAAAACCCTAAACAGCAAGCAATGCAGGTGTAGAAGCACCACAAGTTGGTTAAACAACATTGATTCAACCAGTGCGCGTGTCCTACATAAAATAAAATTAGAACATGATTTTAACGCCAAACCTGCCAGGGTTATTCCTAAGTACGTAAATTACTCTATAAATTGACAGCGTTTTTTTGTGTAGCTTTTAAAACCAGCGTTCAACAACAACGCCAGCCCAGGACGTCCACATCCGGCTTCTTCACCTGCGGGATCGTCAGAAAGGGCGGGGGGTGCAGAGGAGTATTTCTGTCTGTAATAAAGCCCTATTGTGCAGAAAAACTCATTCTGATTGGCAGTGCCTGGCTCCCAAGTGGGTCTGCCTATGCCCTCCCAGGCCCACCCATGCCTGCACCCCTGCCCAGTCATGTGAAATCCATAGATTAAGGCCTAATGAATTTATTTCAATTGTCTGATTTCCTTATAACAACTGTAACTAAGAAAAATCTTTTGAAATTGTTGCATGTTGCATTTATATTTTTTATTCAGTGTAGGTTTCAGAATTTGGGAGGAGAAAGAACCTACACCTGGATCAATAGTTTCTTCCCACTGTAAAAAGTAAACATGGTTGGACTAGATCCTTATTCAGGGTAGTGCTTGCTAAATTGTGGAATTGAAATGTTCCCAGGCCATTCAGTATACGGAGACACCCAAATAGTGTCTGTTTAATAGCTGCAACAAAGAAATCAACACATTTATTCAGTTCTTCCCTTTTGATTCAAATCAAAATCACATTTCCACAGCAGCCCATATCACACATTTATATTTTATATCCATTTAACTCTTTTTTATTTTAATATAAAACCATTACTTATTGGGTAAATATGGAGAGAACCTGTGTTTAAGATCTCATTTCAGTCCTTTCACTGCGGGTGAGGAAGGATACACCATTCATCTCCCAACTGTTTGTCTGCAATATTTCAAATCGGTCCATCCATAAAATAATGTACGTCCATAAGATGATGGGCAAGGCTCCAGCTGTGAGTCTTCTGAGTTGGCGAAATAGAGTGCAGTGCAACAGTTAAGTCCTTGTTGTGTGCACTAAGGGCCCCCTTATGTCTGGGGGTGGGAATTGTTCTGTTCATAAGTCCGTGAGAGTGTCTGTGTGGTCCGGTGTGACTCAGTTCTCAGGCCTGACATGCTCCAGCGTGGACTTGAGGATGTTCCTGGCGCTGCTGCACGACTCCAAGGCCTGGACGTGTCTGAAAGTCACAAATATACAGTCACACCGTTGCAATGATGGACAGTTTCACCTTTCATCTTTACTGTTTTTAGACACAGCATCCTGACAACATAGGAACATGGGTACATTGTGCAATTTGGAGCATGTTGGCATTATCCTTGGGGAACTTTGTGCCAATGTGGTGTGTTAATCTGCAGTCGGAGAGGGTACCTGAGAGCTACYCTGCCGCCCATCACTCATGCCCTTACCGGGACATGAAGGCCTCCAGCACAGCGATGTGGTCCTGGGGGAAGTAGTCCTGACGCACGACGTACTCCAGTGCCTGCAAATGACCAGGCACCACATGTACCGGCTTCACCTTGTCCTCACTCTGAATGAGACAGGGGGAGACATGAGGGGGAGACATGAGGGCTACAATAATACAAGGCAGAAGAAAACCAGGAGTTTTTCTAGAAATTCATAGAACGTGTACCTTGAGGAGTCCCAGCATTACTAACAGCGATGATACAAAGTTGTAACCTTGGAAGGAGGGGCTTGCGAAGGCTTTCCTGAGAATTGCATCTGCATAACAAAGAGGACATATACTTAACATGCGGTCATACAGATGAACGGAAACAGTCACATATCCATGGACTTGGTCACCTGGCACCATGTCTTCAGTAAGTACTCAGAAATAAGATAAGTGCCCCTTACCAATACTGTCTAGGACAGCACTCTTAACCTCTTCATCGTCCTCATTGTACACAGAGGAGATTTTCAGGAAAGCCTCCGCTGTCTTACCAGCATCAGCCACATCTACCTGGAAAGAGAAGAACAAGGACAAAAGGTTAAACACGTCACCATCAACCTGTTTCAGCCTACTGACACACTGTATGTCACCTCAGGTTTCCACTAAGTAGTTTGCTGTGTAAGGTATTCATGACAGGGTGTCTTAACCTGCTGTTCAAAGAGCAGGGCCCTCTTGGTGCCCAGTTTGAGCAGCTTGTCGGGGGAGGGGAAGCAGAGGAAGGAGGCGGCATCTGGGGGTCGGGGCACTGACGGAGGGGAGGAAACCTGATTCACACTGCTGTCCTCTTCTTCCTCCACATCATCATCCTCCTCCTCATAGTCATCCTCCTCTTCTTCATCATCATCCTCTTCTTCATCATCCTCATCCTCTTCCTCCGGCTCCCCTTCATCGTCGCTGCAGGTAGACAAAGATTACAAAATAAGATTATCTCATGGCAGCTTGTGATAAAAGACAGGATGGTTGAGGTCCAGTGTGGGTAAGTCTAAAAGAATAAACTCATTTAATATTTCAATCCAGTACCTGAGTGATCCCAGCAGGTCTCCCATGTTCAGGCCATCCATTACCTCTCTGAGAGCATCACAGCCCTCCTCCCCCAGGCAGTTACCTGACAGTACCAACACACACACACACAACACAAAGTCACACATGAACTCTACAGATCCTACAAAAACACTACCAGCCGATGCAACATTTTCAATCCAGTCTTCATGTGTTGTAAGTCAAGTGCGTATCCAACATGTACCATTTAGGTCCAGTTTCTCCAGCGTGGCTTTGCCCTCGACTGATTGTGCCACCAGCAGTGCAGCTACTCCTGTGATCTCCCCGAATGACAGATTCAGCTCCTGACAAAGAGGTAAAAAAATATATGGGTATGAGTCAGGTGTATGAACACACATTAATTAACAATCAAGTGCAGTAGATGTTCCTGCAGCCAAGGGTGGGACCAGTGCTACCCTGTACCTTGAGGATGGGAAGCCCCTCGGTGACTGCCTCTGCGATGGCTATAGCCCCCTCGGAACGCACCAGGCAGTCTCCAAAGTTTATCACCTGGACACTGCGCAAATGTTTCAGAGCCTGAAGGCGGCACAAAACACGCAGTGTCAGTCATAGTATGGCAAGTGCATTTGAGCATACATCAACTTCATGAGGGTTTCATTGTCATACGGCCTTTGTACACAAGGCAAACCCCTACTCTACCTGTGCCATGGCGATAGCTCCTTTCTTGGTGAAGGTGTTGTCGTTGAGGTTGAGGACCCGGAGCCGGGGGTTGTGTTGCATGGCAGTGGCCAGAGCAGTCACTCCAGGGTGGTTGATCCCATTCTGGGGCACATGCACCTCCTCCAGACTACCCATCAGCTGAGGTCATACAGTAGCATCAGACAGAGATAGCTATATAGACAGTATATAGCTTGTCACTGTCAGGACAGTTTAATCATTGACTCAGTGGCATTACGTTGGAGTGTTCGAGGAGCTTTATCCATGCTGCTGCCAGTACTAATGCTAAAGAGCTCCATGTGAATCCCTGCGGTGTCAAACTGCATATACTCTACAAGTCCAGACTGTCAGAAATTCTGATATGTTCAGCTCAGGAGCCAGTGTCTGTACCTGGAAGGCCTGGGCAAGGGCAGTGGCCCCATCGTTCTCCAGACGGTTTCTGCCTGCGATGAACACCTTCAGCCCGAGAGGGGTGCCCTGTGCACTGGACTGCTTATAGCACTCCGTCAACGCTGCAGCTAAGATCTGAGGAGACCACACATTCAGAGCACAGTGAAAAAACTACTTCGGAAAAAGTTAGGATTGTCATGATAGATATTAAATCATGACATCACTTCTCAAATGATAGCACTATTCAACCTTAACACAAGCTATATATTTCATATGAGAAGTTAAATTAGCTTTAAATCTTCTCTGAAATTATACTGACTACATTACAACTAGGAGGGGGGCAACTTTATGTTGTGGAGTCTGCTCAATAACACAATGCAGCTCCTATCAAACTGGAGACATTCTGCCCACCTTGCCTCCACCAATGCCCATGCCGCAGTTGTTGAGCCTCAGTTCCTGCAGTGTGTGACAGGCAGTGCTCTTGAGCAACTTCTCAATGCCCTTCACCCCGTCTGGTCCAAAGGCGTTGTCACTGAGGTCCAGCACGGTCAGTCTGGCGCCTGCTGTCATCAGGGCCGCACCCAGGGAGTTCTGAATAGGGGAGATGAAGGCTGAGTTTACAATCCCAGACCATCTTTCATCTATCAAAGGGAGCAAGTCTTTTTTTTAAACTTTTTTTTTTTATTGTCTCACCAGGGCTGGAGGGATCTCAGAACGCAGTCGCCCAGTAAACATGTCACTCCAGTAACAGTACTGAGGGAGAGAGAGGGTTATATAAAGGGTTAGCTAAAGTATTGTCTAGCTTGCCATATATATATATATATATATGACAGATATGAAAGCAAGATAGAACAGAACCAACAACGGGTATCTCATCAAAATATGATATCATCCATCTTTCCCCGTGTGGCAGTCAGTGGAATACCTGTCCTCTGTACCARYAACAATGCAATCKAAACACACRTCATCTCATAATCACTCRGTGACTGGTACCTTAAATTCACTCTTTGTCTCCAGGGCTTTAGCGATGGCCTGTGCTGCCTCCACCCCATAAGTGTTCCCCTCCAGCCTGAGCGCTTGCAACCCCTTGAACTCCTGGATCTCTTTCACCATCTCTTCCACTGGAAAGAAAGACAGAGGGAAAGTTTTAAGACACATACCGTGATTGTTTGAAGAACAATACATTGGGCTCCCGAGTGGCACAGCGGTCTAAGGCACTGCATCCCAGTGCAAGGAGTCACTACAGTCCCTGGTTAGAATCCAGGCTGTATCACATCCGAACGTGATTGGGAGTCCCATAGGGCCGCGCAWAATCGGCCCAGCATCGTCCGGGTTTAGCCGGGGTAGGCCGTCATTGTAAACAAGATTTTTTCCTAAACTGACTTGCCTAGTTAAATAAAGGTTACATTATTTTATTTATTTTTTAAATACAAAAATACAACAAAAAAAACATTTGGCATTGGACACCACCTTGTACTTGAACAACCTATTGGATGACAATTGGAGGAGCATAAGCATAATGAGTCAATGGTCGGAATTCTTACCAGATTGTGCATTGTCGAATTTACGTCCTTGGCCTTTATAACTCAACTCTCCCTCAGTCACCTGAGTTTTTGCCAGAGAGTCGGCCAACTGTGCAACAGCATCCGTCGCCATCAGGACACCTGGGGAACATACTAACTTATGAACAAGAATATGCACTACTTAAGCAACACATACTATATTATCAATTACCACCTAGTAGAGTACCTGCCAAAGACCTAGCGTTACCAAACACACATGCAGTTTGAAGTGACGTTATAAACATTCAGTTAGCTAACGTTAGTTAACTTGAGCTAATATACACAGGGGGTGGAAAGTTGCTCTGTCTGTAAATGTTGCTAGCTTGCTATTATTGTGCTACCCTCTGGAAGAAGTGGAAACCCTTGCTAACTAATGTTAGCCAAGTAGCAAGATAGTTACGACACTATAAACATATCTGCCAACGAGTTATAAACAGTTGGCACACACCATCTCATGCCAGCATAGTTGAGGCTAACTAGCTAGGTGGAAAAAGCTGAATATGGTTGATCATTTCCAATGGTGTGATAAAGCTGGAAATGGTCCACAAGAATACAGCCATCAAAGCAAGTTACTTAACGTTGTTCTGACTTGACAAAGTKATGACATACTAGATATAGTTAGTTAGCTAGCTTAGCAAGCTAGCAAGAGCAGGGCATGCCCTGGTACGGCCATCGACCAATTTGATCTGATAAATATGGCACCTCCCCTCACGTGTGACCTTACAAACGTTTCCCTGAATACATTTGCAAGCGAAAATGTCTCTGAAGTAGTATGAAACGTGTATCAYTGCTTACAAAATCGAAARTTCTGCGTATAACTAGTTGTTTCCAGAACAGCGCTGTCTGTCCCACAAGCTGTCTCCCGCTCGGTTCTGACGTTTAAACACTTCGAGGACCATGGCTGACGCGAGACACACGGGACTTGTAGTTCCAGGCAGTTTCGTTGGCTCATCTTCTTCTATTACATCATGGCGGTCCGTAAACAAACGTTTAAGTGTATGCCGCCACCTACTGTGCTGGAATGTACGATTAATCATGATCTGCTCAATTCTGTACTACCATGAAATAATAATACAAAAACAATAACAAATAAATCCCTACTAACTTCTAACAACCCCCCCCCCCCAAAAAAAACTCCCCAACCCCCTACCCCGTTAAACTTCTACCACCCCCCCCCAAAAAACTCCCCAACCCCCTACCCCATTAAACTATATCATGCTGAAACACTCCACCCTTAGGATTGTTCAGCATGCCTTCTTTTTGTGAGCCATCCAATCTTTTCTGTGGACTTTCAGACATTTTTGTGTGTTTTTGTGTGTTCTCACTGATCGTGACATTGCTAGCTAGCTTGTTAGCTAGCTAGATTCAGTTGCTGGATTCAGGTCTGCCCTCCCTCTCCGTGTGCTGCAAGCCAAATATTTTTATAATCGTTATATCTGTGTGCAAGCCCTGAACCTGTTGCTATGGCAACCCAAAGGCAGCTAGAACTGTGAAAACAAGACCCTGCGCTGCAGAGGCACAGCCAGGCCTATTTTTGTTCAGATTCCTCTTCTGGATTTTTAGTTTTTCATTTTATTTTCAATAAAAGTTTGGACCAGTAAGAGAGGAGAGAGATGCAGCAGATACCCAGTCCTAACAGCAACGCCGGACGAGAGGGGGAGAAGAGAAGTGCCAGTGGTGCCCCCGGCAATGTTGTACCCAGGGATGGTGAGCCCTCCAGTGACGGTGACCAGCCCAGCGACAGTGACACCAGCGATGGGGATCCCAGCAGCAGTGACTCAGTGATGGTGACCTCAGTGACGTTGACCAGACCAACGATGGTGACCCCAGCGGCGGTGACCCCAGCGGCGGTGACCTCAGCGGCGGTGACCAGACCAACTATGGTGACCCTAGTGGCGGTGATCCCAGCAGCGGTAACTCCAGCATCCTGCAGCCCACTCTGGGGTCACTGCCCACGACATCGGGCAATGCCCGCATCATGCCTCGAATTTCCCGGCGGCATCGACGGCCATAGGCATTGCAGCCCTTGTGTGGCTGTAATGCCCCCTAAAAAAATCCATTCCTTTTGGCCATTGTGCCCTGGGGCTTGAAATAATATTTACCAATTACCCTGCTCCAAAGCACCTCTCACTTACATGGCTTTCTCAGATATCTCAATTCTGACATTAACTCCAGAAGTGCTGACCTCTTGCACCCTCTAAAACCACTGTGATTATTATTTGACCCTGCTGGTCTTCTATGAACGTTTGAACTTGAAGAACGATCTGGCCTTAATGGCCATGCACTCTTATAGTCTCCAACTGGCATAGCCAGAAGAGGACTGGCCACCCCTCAGAGCCTGGTTTCTCTCTAGGTTTCTTCCTAGGTTCATGCCTTTTTAGGGAGTTTTTCCTAGCCTCCGTGCCTCTACATCTGCATTGCTTGCTCTATGGGGTTTTAGGCTCTGTTTCTGTATAAGCACTTTGTGATAACTGCTTTTGTAAAAAGGGCTCTATAAATACATTTTATTGATTGATTATTAGCCAATGCCCATCACGTGCTCGGGTCTTTCTCGCAGGCATCACAGCTCCGAAGTAGACTACTAGTGAAGACAGACCAGAGGTGTGGAGTCATCACAAATTTGATGACTTGAGACTCGACTTGGAATAAAATAAAATAACTTGAGACCTGACTTTGACGTGGAGCCTCAAGACTCGGGACTCGACTTTGATTTAAGACTGGTAACTTGAAATTATCTGTAATGTTTTGTCACTCATTTTCAGTGGCAATTTTAGCATGTAAATCTTGGTGTGGGAAACTCAAACAAAWTTTTTTGTGGCAGGCCAGCAAAGCCACTACACAGCACAGCACAACACAACACTAAACAATACATTAATTGCACTATAACAGTGACAAACAGTGCCCACAAAATTAGGGCCTACAAAAGTTGTCCCAACAGCAGAGTCCCAACAGCAGTCCCAACACCGATACGCTTTAGCTATAATTTCTCTTCATTATTTGTCTTCATATGACAAATATTGAAAAGGATTTGCCAGTAGATTGTCGACTTGATTCATGAGGATGAAATTCTACACAGGGGGACACTCTAAGTCAATCTTAAATGAATCATCCTTTATTAACAGAAGCTGGGGAGATCACAGTCAAACTTAGATGCATAAAGTACCAGTCTGAAGTGAGCTCCACCGAGGCAGTCCTGTTAGTTCTCTTATATACTGCTTACACAGACAAGTTATATTTGCATGATTCAGCTTATTCCTTATTCATAATTCATTCATCATTAAGGTTTGGTTCATGCATGTGACCGACCAATACAGGTTCATGCATGTGACCGATCAATACTGGCTCATGCATGTGACAGACCAATACTGGTTCATGCATGTGACAGACCAATACTGGTTCATGCATGTGACAGACCAATACCTCACAAAGCTTCTTCTCTCCAAGCTGAGACCTTGAAACTGAGATATCCTTTCGTTCTCAAAACAAGGTTCTGGGCGTACTGCCAAATTGCAAATGCTGATAGTGAGGATTCGTTCAATCAGTCACTTGCATGAAGACAGAAATTGGTTATTAGAGAAGCAAAAACATAAAATGTTCCATCATACATGATCAGTCCAATCAAAGCTACAGTAGATATAATGTCATTTGACGTCCTTTTATCTGTGGCCAATGACCTTGAGCCTTCTTGGATGGGCACTTCTAATGTAACTCTATGGTAGCACCCAAGGGGCTTGAATTTTTGAGCTCTCCCCGTAGATTTTGCGGTGACGTAGTGTCCCCATGAATGACAGAACACTGAGCCAATCACAGCGCAACTAGAGAACATTACCAACCCCTACAATCCTGTATTTTCTGCTGGCTGCCCCAACCCCACAGAAAGCACTGAGGTATGCTGAAATACCTGCATTTTGGAGTTGCCTTACTCAAGAAAGCAAAAAAGAGATAATGTTTGTATGCAGCTTAATTAACTAAATAATTATATTTTTCATAAATGTTTGCAAACTGATATGTGACACGTATTAARGGCAAAATAACATATAAAACAGGCACACCACCCCCAAAAATATATTTGATTAAACTTTTGTTTTCCAAACCTTTCCCTTGAGGCATAAAAAAAGAGGGGAAGGAAGTTGTTGGGGACAGAGTTGAGTTATTGACTAGACTGGTGGGGGTCGGGCGTGCAGGCGGCTCGGGTTGGCTGGGCGGACTGGCTGAAATTTGATAGAGGATGTCTTAATAAAGTCAATCAAAAGTTAAATCTTTGTACTATATTTGTAAGAGTTGTTCATTAGTTAGGCTATTGGTTAAAGATGCAACACAATATTGATTATTGAATTATCATTGATCTAGTTCAGTCTTAACTTAAACCAACTGTCAATAACTTACACATATTTAATAATGATCTCTTACCTAGCTTGATGACTGTGAGCATTTTTGCTTACCTTTTGTTTTTCTAAATCAGGCGTCACCAACCCGTCGATCGTGGTCGACAAGTAAATCTTGGAAGCATTCCAAGTCGATCGCGAGGAGTTTTCAAAATCAGAGAAAAAAAAATCAGAAATGTCTAAATGTTTTCATTTATTTATTATTATTTATGATTTTAATTTCAAATGTGCCATGTATGAGCCCTGTGTGTAGTGATGGGGGTCGAGGGGCGGGGTATATCTGGCCAATCAAATACAGTTTCTAGGTTTAACGTCTGACAAATTACYTCCCTGACTCCCGCCTTAACTAGCTCAGGCACTTGTTGCAACATGCTGACTAGACCGGACACGTCGCGTGCGCGAGCGTCGCAAAATACATTTAGAAATCCATGTTATTCAATTATTGCACCCACACTGCTCACGTGCGCCAACGAGTGTCTGCGACGCCAAGGGCTAAAATAGAAGTCATTCCTATTTCTGACGCAGATCGCGCTGCAAGTCCTGCATCTCCCATCTCCTCATTGGTTATACCCACGTGGGTGATTGAAAGACGAACTGTTTTCGTGTAATACAATGAAAGTTTAGATGTGATCACCATATAAGTTAAAAGATGAAAAAGCCTGGAAGGAGGAGAGATAGAAACGATTCGGTTGGCCGTTTTATGTATGGATTAATTGTCGGAGTAGGGGTCCTTGTGCATTTCAGGTAAAATAACAACTCAATGTTTATATCCCAGGAGAAATTAGCTAGCAACAGCAAGCTAGCTAAATAGGACAAATTAACGTTAGCAAGCAAGTGCAAGCTAACTAGCTAAATTGCCATACATGTTTAATAATGCTTTTCGACCTGTCCCCAAATTAATGTCATTGGTTCAGAGTTTGTTTTGATATTTTAACCTGCGTGTCGTGATCGCGTTTGGTGTGGGGGGGCAAAATATATTTATGCACGATAGCCGGTTTGGGTTCCGTGTAACGCTCACAAGCTATCAAGCTAACGATACGCAAGCTAACGAAATGATGGCGTAGGCACAACGGAAAAAGCAAAAAACTTCAAATTTTCATTTAGAATGGGAACACGATTTTCTGTTCACTGTAGTTAAGGACAAAAAGATTTGCCTGACTTGTTACCAGGCTGTAGAGCTTGCAAAAAGGGGTAATGTGGAGCGGCACCACAACAACATCCACCCTAAGTTCAAAGAAACCTACCCGCTAAAGAGCGCGCTTTGTTCAAAGAAAGTTGATGAGCTCAAGTCTGTACTGAAAGCACAGCAGTCGCTTTTTACCAAACCGACAGCTAATAGTAAGGCTGCAACAGAGGCATCCTTCCATGTCAGCCATCCCTTGGCTAAACATAAGAAATCGTTCACCGATGGAGAGCTATACAAGGAGGCCGTTGTCACCCAGACGTTATTCAAAGATTTTTTTAAAACGAAGAGGACATTAAAAATGCTATCAGAAGTGTGCCACTTGGCCCAGCCACTGTAACAAGAAGGGTAGAGTCGTTATCGGAGGACGTGAACAAGTGCTCAAAGATTTTTCACTTTGTGAGTGCTTTTCGCTGCAATTTGACGAATCCCAGGATATGACAGACACTGCACAGCTGATGTTTGTTCTCATGGCTTTTAAGGATTCAACTACTAAGGAGTCTTTTCTCACCCTTTTACCATTAAAAGGGAGAACAAGAGTTGAGGACATTTACAATGAGTTTAAACGTTATGTGCATGATAACAGCATTCCCATTCATAAGCTGGTAGCAATCACTACAGACAGGGAACCGGCAATGCGTGGGGTGCATTCGGGCTTCGTTGCACTGTGCCGTAGTGATCCCGATTTCCCAGGGTTTTGAACTATCACTGTGTAATCCATCAGCAAGGGCTAGCTAGTAAAGTAGTGGACTTGTCTCATGTCATGACGCTTGTCGTTATGATTGTTAATTCGATTCGCGCTAAAGGACTTCAGCACCGCTTGTTTAAATCTTTATTAGATGAGCTTGATTCCGCATACAGTGACTTGATTCTCCACGCTGCGTAAGGTGGTTGAGTCATGGGAAAGTACTGCAGCGATTTGTTGACTTGCTGCCCGAGATCAAATCATTTCTGGAGTCGCTAAATGAGGAGCATGAGGAACTGTCTGATGATGCATGGCTGCTAGACTGAGGTTTCCTCACGGACATAACAGCCAAACTGAACCAGCTCAACTATGAGCTTCAGGGAAAAGACTAAGACGTGGCACACATGATCAGCGCTGTCAATGCCTTTAAGGCCAAGGTGGGTATGTGGGTCTCTCAGCTGAGGAATAGAAGGCTGGTGCATTTCCCAAACCTGGAGAAAATATCACAAAAAAACATCAGAAACAAAGATGCTTTTCTCCCGCAAGAATTCTGTGCCCACCTGGAGAAAATGGCATCTGAATTCAACAGGCGTTTTCAGGAGTTAAATGACACAGGGGAGGTTGTTGTATTTATCTCAAACCCTTTCCTCCCCATTGAGATTGAGGAGGTGTCCACCAAATTCCAGCTAGTATTTGCTTTACCAATTGGAGTTGACGTGGAGATAATTAAATTGCATAATGACATCGAGTTGAAAGCAAGATCAAGAGACAGTAACTTTTGGGGTCTTGTAACAGTGAAAAGTCTCCCCTCCTTTCATCCTGCACACTTAAGGTGAAGGCCTCCTTTGTATCAACATATCTCTGTGAAATGGCCTTTTACAGATGAAAATAATCAAGTCAAAGAACAGGTCTTGTCTAACTAATAGACATCTCACAGACAGTGTAAGACTTGCTGTGTCAAACTATGAGCCAGACTACAGAGCACTTGCTGATGGTGTGCAATCACAGCCATCACATTGAATGTGTGTGTGGGGAGGGGATCTCATCCACAGCCATCAGAGTGAGTGAGCATTGCCAGTTTGATGTCTGTTGTAGGCCATATTGTTTACAAAAGGATATGATCTGTGTTGTATGTTGTTCAAAAATGGAAAGTGAAACAGTACTGTACATGATCGGCTTAGGCCTGTAATTGACTGATTATTAAGGTTATATATGAATGGTGAATGAGTAATAGGCCTGTGGAAATATTGAAAAAATGAATATGACTGTTATAAAATGTTGAATGATAGTTGCACTTACCTCTGATTATACTATTTGTATAATTGAATGAATTCTTTGCTTGTGACTGACAGGTAACAAAATAAAGAATGTCAAAGTGGACCTACAATGTGGCCTTGTTTTTTTGTCATTTTTGCAAGTGTTAGATCTTGGTTTACATTTGGACTTGGGATTGTCATGCCCTGATCTGTTTTATARGTCTTTGTGATTATCTCCATCCACCCGTTTTCCCCATTAGTCCCTGGGTATTTATTCCGGTGTTCCCTGTTTGTCTGTTGCCAGTTCGTCTTGTCAAGTCAACCAGTGTGGTTTACCATGCGCCGTCTTTTTCTTATCGCTATTTTGCTAGTTCTCCCGATTTTGGCTCTTGCCTGTTTTGACTCTGAACCCGCCTGCCTGACCATACTGTCTGTCCTGACCTCAACTGCCTGCCAATCTGTTACTCCTGGACTCTGACCTTGTTTATGATCTTTTGCCTGTCCACGACCATTCTCTTGCCTGCCCCTAAATATCAGAGACTCTAACCATATGCCTCCCGTTTCTGCATCTGGGTCTCGCCCTGTGCCCTTATAGTACGAACTGGCCATGACAGACCCAGCAGACTTGGACCAGCTCCGCCACGCTGTCGCCCTGCAGGGAGCCACCACTGGGAGGCATGAGGAGCTACTGCTGGACCTTTTGGAAGGGCTATGTTCCCTAACGGAATGTCACGACCAAGGGTTCAAGGCTATTATGGAGCAAATCAGGGAGTTAGCTCATAGACAGCCCGCCACCTCTGAGACCCCCCCCAACCACACAGTAACCTTTTTACTATTAGTGGTGGGTTTGTACAGCCTACCCCGGCTCCTCGAGGACCCTGCTTACCTCCTCCGGAGTGATATTTTGGGGATCCTGGAACCTGCCAGGGTTTTCCTTCTCAGTGCTCCCTCATTTTTTGAGCTGCAGCCATCTTCGTTCCCTTTGGATTGGTAGCGTATATTATTACGCTAATGTCGGGAAGGGCGCTCTCCTGGGTTACGGCAGTTTGGGAGCAACAATCCTCTATTTGTCGTGATCTGGAAGACTTCATGGCAGAGGTGAGGAAGGTTTTCAATTCTCCGGTATCCGGGAGAGAGGTGGTTTACATTTGATTTACATCAAGACTCCCGTAGTGTGGCAGACTACGCTGTAGACTTTTGCATGTTGGCCGCCGAGAGTGCCTGGAATCCGGAGTCCTTATTTGATACCTTCCTTCACGGATTATCAGAGGTGCTAAAAGATGAGCTAGCTGCTCGGGAGTTACCGGTGGACCTCGATTCCCTCATTGCCCTCAACATTAGGATTGATGGACATCTACGGGAATGCAGGAGTGAGAGGAGGTCTGGCTTAGGTCACACTCGTCCATCCGCTGCGGCTCGCTCACCTCCGAAGGAATCCGAAAGTCCCCAAAGGCTGTTTTCCTGAGAGGATCCGAGGCTATTCAAGCTGCCTCGAGAATCATCGACGACGGGTGAGTCAGATACACTGTAACCTATGCAACTGGGAAGAGCTAGATTATCACCTAGGGAACGTTCACGCAGGCTAAGCTCCAATAGTTGTCTGTATTGTGATGCTGTAGGGCATTACATAGCAACTTGCCCAGTGAAGAGACCTTAATCCTTAGTAGGTACAAGTACACTGGTGAGCCTGACTGGGGAACCTCGAATTCCCATTACCTAAACTTTTTAAGTGATCTTGCTATGGGGAGACCAGTCTAAGTCTCCCCGGGTACTCTTTGACCCTGGGGCAGATGAGAGTTTCATGGATGCTACCCTGGAATCGGAACTAAGTATCCCCATTAATATGCGGGTATCTGGAAACCACAGTGAGTCAATACAGCTTCTCATTGAGTCTCCCCACATCCCTATTATTTTGGGATTTTCTTGGCTCCAGAAGCACAACCCTGATATTGACTGGACCACGGGTTCAATCCTGGGCTGGACCCCGTTCTGCCATTCACATTGCCTGAAGGCGGCGTAGCCTTCCCCGGAACGTCTGCCTCCAGGGTTGAGTACAGTCTCGGATCTCTTTGCCATTCCCGCAGAGTACCATGACCTCCTGGAGGTTTTCATCAAGGCTCGTGCTACCTCCCTTCCTCCACATCGTCCTTACGATTGTGCTATTGACCTCCTCCCGGGCACCACACCGCCTCGAGGCCGGCTATATTCCCTGTCTGGTCTTGAGACCAAGGCCACGGAGGAGTACATTGAGGACTCACTTGCTGTTGGGAGCGTTTGTCCTTCTGCCTCTCCTGCTGGCGCAGGATTATTCTTTGTGTGGAAGAAGGACAAGACCCTGCGTCCATGCGTTGTTTACCGGGGCCTCAATGACATAATGATCAAAAATCGGTACCCTCTACCACGTCTCTCCTCGGCTTTCGAACATCTCCACTGGGCTACCATCTTTTCCAAACTAGACCTTCGGAATGCCTACCACCTTGTGCGGATACGCGAAGGAGATGAGTGGAAGATGGCTTTCAACACTACCAAAGGACTCACCAAACGCGCCCGCTGTTTTCCTGGTCAACGATGTGCTCCGGGACATATTGAATTTTGTCTATCTCAACGACAGTCTGGTTTTCTCTTGTTCTGCCCAGGAACACATTCTCCATGTTCGACAGGTCTTTCAGCGCCTCCTGGAAATTCAGTTGTTTGTAAAAGCTGAGAAGTGCGAGTTTCACTGCTTCACTATCTCCTTTCTGGGATACATCATCACTGAAGGGAATGTTCAGATGGATCTGGAAAAGGTGASAGTGGTGGTGGCTTGACCCCAGCCCATGTCCAGGGTGCAACTACAACGGTTTCTGGAGTTTGCTAATTTCTACCTCCGTTTCATTCGGGGCT
The DNA here is from genome assembly GCF_002910315.2 of Salvelinus sp. IW2-2015. Lineage (NCBI taxonomy): Eukaryota > Metazoa > Chordata > Actinopteri > Salmoniformes > Salmonidae > Salvelinus > Salvelinus sp. IW2-2015. The sequence continues at coordinate 2,554,190 of NC_036860.1, forward strand.
ACAGCAACCTAGCGGCCCCCCTCTCTGCACTCACCTCTCCCAAGGTACCGTTCACATGGTCTCCAGCAGCGGACAAGGCTTTTGGGGATCTAAAGCAGCGACTCACTACTGCCCCCATCCTCATCCATCAAATCAAAATAAAATCTAACTTAATTTGTCACGTACGCCGAATACAACAGTATGCTTACTTACAGGCTCTAACCAATAGTGCAAAAAAAGGTATTAGGGGAACAATAGGTAAGTAAASAAATAAAACAACAGTAAAAAGACAGGCTATATACAGTAGCGAGGCTATAAAAGTAGTGAGGCTACATACAGACACCGTCAGGCTGATTGTCAGGCTGATTGAGGTAGTATGTACATGTAGATATGGTGACTAAGTGACTATGCATATATGATGAACAGAGAGTAGTAGTAGTAGCGTAAAAAGAGGGGTTGGGGGGGGCACACAATGCAAATAGTCCGGGTAGCCATTTGATTACCTGTTCAGGAGTCTTATGGCTTGGGGGTAAAAACTGTTGAGAAGCCTTTTTGTCCTAGACTTGGCACTCCGGTACTGCTTGCCATGCAGTAGTAGAGAGAACAGTCTATGACTAGGGTGGCTGGGGTCTTTGACAATTTTTAGGGCCTTCCTCTGACACCACCTGGTGTAGAGGTCCTGGATGGCAGGCAGCCTAGTGATGTACTGGGCCGTACGCACTACCCTCTGTAGAGGCCGAGCAATTGCCGTACCAGTGTCGTGGCAATTTCCTGTAATACCAAATGATGAGAGAGCAAACCACACACCAGTCAGAGTTATACTTAAACTTCACCTTTAATAATAATTAAGCTTTTGCAATAGCATTTGACTTTCAACATTTCAGTATCTCTAATGAAAAGTTGAGAGTGGCAAACATAATGGCAACTGAGATCTTTTATAGCAAAGATCCACCCCTAGTCGACATGACAAACCACAGATAATAGGAACTTCTTCACAAAGAAAGACTTTTACTTGAGAGAGGAGTATCCCTTAGCTAGACAGCATTCACTATAAATTATCGTTCAGTTTGGTCTCCTAAACAAGGTTCTAATCTCATTCTTGGTACTTCACAGAGTACCAAAACACCAAAATACCTCATCCAATGGCATATATCAATTGTCAATTCTAGATACCCCCATCTCAAATACACCCAAACCTGGACAAACTCACTGAAGACAGTGAGCCTCTTAGGTCATATACTAGGTCAAGATAAGGGCAACCTCAGAGGGGACATACAATGGTTCCAGACACTGCCATACTCCTTCCCCCAATGAGAAAAGGAGGGAGTGACTGGCGTACAGACATTGTATGAGATAACTAACTGGTTCCCCATTAATCACGCCATCCCTTCACATGGTTTAGGAATAGTTACAGACACATTCCCATAAGAAAACAATGTTCCATMCTSRKKTSCTCCCCTTCTGATATTCTACATAGCAKCACATGGTTTAACAGATACATTGACATATGAAGACAAGCCTGACCTCTCCCCTCTCTGYGCKCCAAGTGACTAAGCCKTAGCTGAGAAGTGATAACTGKKACTGCCATCCCTATAGTCCAAAGGGAACCATTCTAATGACAAGTATCTCACAAGCATATGATGAAAATAACATCTTATCTATGTTACCCAACTAATTCTGATTCATCCCCAACATTCCCCTCTCAAGGGACTCCGTCCCTTCTGAAGAATCAGAACAGTAACATGGTACCTTACTAACAGTAGTTGCAGAGTATATGAAAAAATAAAAGAATACATATTCAAAATTTAAAGATAATAAGGATTCAAATCCGTTCAGAAACTAAGTTTACAACCTTTATACCACAAGACAGATTTGCACATGTTTAGTCACACAGAATAATACATTTGTTGAGTAAAATAAAAAATAACAGAACATATAAATGCTCCCTAAATTACAGGAGAACCAGTGTCTAAACACAGGCCTCATCACAACATATAGGACAGTCATCCCTCTAAGTTCTCATGCTCAAAATTGGGTTTCCCACTATCAGAGATATAGTCGGGATAGGGAATAGGTCAGGGAAATCATTCATATACTGTGAACCCTCTCTATCTACACTGTCCAGTGAGAATATTTCACTGTGTTCACCTGATTGTCGTCCATCAATCTCAGATTTTTCATCTACACCTACTTCATTTGCAAGCAAGAGCATAGTAAGAACAACATCAACCGCTTTATTAAATAGTTTCTTCACACAAATGARAATTAGCAACAGAGCAATCAGTAATATTAGACCATAGATGAACCAGTGGAAAATAGTCGCACTAAACACTGTTCCCTTTCGAGAACACRACTAAGCTCTTTCAAATGTTCCACTACAATAGTCAAATTGTCCTCTCTCTGTGGTATGAATGTACAACAGTGATCTCCTATAATTTGACACACCCCTCCTTCACGTGCTAGCAACATGTCAAGTGCCACCCTATTTTGTGTTGCCATGAGTCGAGTGGCTTGCAACTCTGGTCTTATCATAGAAAACCCTGCAGTGGTCAAATTTACCAGGGATTCCAAATTATATCCTAGTCTATCCAACTCATGTGCATTCTCCGATGCCCCATACCAGGGGAATAAACAACGCCAGAACTTTTCCAATTTCGAGGATCGTCGCGAGTCACTGGGGACATAATTGGATTGCGAGATGTCCCTCTTAATTAGTCTTAACCTGCTTGGAARGGAGGAATTCYTTTTTTGCATTACCACAAGGGATATGTTTAGTTTACCAAAAATACAGCACCCTGTCCAATTTGTGGGTAGGTAGAGATAMGCTTTATCACCACAYATCCAATAATGATCAGTAAATGTTGCCGAGCCAAATTGATGAGGAGAACGATTGTCAGTTTCCGCATCAATAATGGTGTGCCCCACCCTCAGTCTAATGGGGTATCCAGAGCTGCATGTTCCCTTCTTCCAGCTACATCCTATTGGGAAAACACTATAATTGACACATGTTGACATTCCCAGATAGGATTCATTAAATTGTGGTATGGAAATATTGCTTGGGTTGTGACAATGACAGGTCCTAAATGGGGTTCGCCGGGGTTGTACTTGAATAGGTTCTGGTACACGGGATCTAGGTTCTAAGATGATTCTACTGCACCAATGTGAACAATCAAATCCCCCTCGTAAATCTTTTGTTGATGACAAATTACCAMTAATGCATTTATCCCTCAGTGTTCTACCTAGTGAGGGTTGACCCCCTGTGTTCTCATTGGACAAGAGCACTTCTAGTGCACATAGAGTGTCATTAATGCTGACCTCTACTGAATACTGTAAGAATGGTAAGACATGGGGAGATTGCTGAATGTGGAAACAAGCTACATACATAACAGGAGGTATTTCCTAACATCAGTTCAGTCTTTACTGTATAGTTAAGCAGTGACCACCAAGGTGTCCCTCGTGATTCCTACTTGATGCCATCCAGTGGATGCATCGACCTTCTTCTTCTTTCGATATGGGAGCGGCTTTTTTTGCTGGACTCCTCCTGAGCCTGCCGTGGCTCGAGCTGGAGTGGCTGTTATTTAAGTCCCGCCATGGACTGAACGGTCATCAGTCGAGTCCGTATCATGTTGCTTTCCAGGACCGGTTGTCCTTGAGTCACTGTCCATATGGCAACTGTAAGGAGAAGGCTCAAGACAAGAGCAAGAAACATTATGCGTAGAGTCTGGGCCTGATCCTCCCATGACCATCTAGGCGGTGACTTCCGGCGTCTCTGATCCTCCATCCTCAGGGTCTGGTGGGCAGTATGGCACCTTCCTGCAGTGGCTGGCGTGGATCAAGTAGACCTCTCAGCTACGCGAACAGCAGTGGGGTAATCAGCATCACCAGGTATGTCCAGTCCACCTCTGCTGGTTCCAATGCTTTCGTCTCAGGTCTTTCACCACCACCCAGTCACCTGGTTGCAGTTTGTGCAGGATCCCACCAGAGGCTGGGTAGAGCCGCTTTCACCCTGGGAAAATAGCCTTCAGAACATGGTTTAGAGCAGTACAATAACTTACATGTCATCGTCACAGCCCATCAGTGTCAGCTTGTTCTGTGGAAAGAGAGAATTAATCACTCATTGGTCTACCTGTCAGAACCTCATGAAGAGCCAACCCAGTGGTTCTGTGGGGCCGCTCTCGCATGTACCATCAGAGCCAGAGGTATCACAGTGACCCAGGAAAGCCCTGTCTCTGCCATAAGCTTCACCATCTTAGATTTTAGGGTTTATTACGCGGTTTCAAACGAACCTC
>NC_036860.1:2563952-2566492 GCF_002910315.2 Salvelinus sp. IW2-2015
AGTTGGAGTATGTGGATGATTTGTTGGGAAACTCTCAGTTGGAGTTTCCCAACTGAGTGGGTAACAACTTGTCAGTGTGCTGGGTGAATAAGTTGACCCATCAGGGCGCATCTCCCAGTCTGTAGCATTAACCAAGCATTTCATCCAAATTCCAGTATCCACCCATTCTACTCTGTCTGATTTTGCCAGGGACACATGTGGTGCGCTATCCTCAAACAGGGAGAGCTCTTTCTGTGCAGGGGTTAGATTAACCCCTAAAGCACAGAAATCACTGCTACAGTATAAACCCTCACACTGCACTGGCTCATTCTGTAATGTATCACACAGACATTGTTTCTCATAAATAGAGATCTCTTGACAATGGTGAAAAATGGGAGGTGCAATGTAAGCCTGCTTCAGACATGAAACTGCCCTCGTGGCCCCAATGGGTTTTGGCCATTGAGAAAACACGAGRAATATTGGGCAACTCATCATCAACATCCCATGCATAATACCAGTCACAAAACTCAGACATTAACATCAATTGCTCCACCCCTTCCTCCTCTTCCTCATGAATAACAGTTAAACCGGTTCGGCCACATGTTATGTTGATGCCAAGTTTACACAGGAGGTCCCTGCCCATCAGATTGACAGGACAGAGGTCAGAGTAGAGAAATTGATGTTGACACTTCTCCTCACAAAAGGAGACAGGCAGAGGCATAGTTACCTGCTCTCTGAGTGGGAGGCCTGAAGCCCCTACAGTTTTCACTATTTCATTAGACATGGGAGGTTTTGTTATAGCCTTGCAGTTAATCACAGACATAGCAGCCCCAGTATCAACAAGAAATATTAGTGACTCACCATTGACGCAAGCCTCCAGGGTTGGCTCTACTCTCGGAAGGGTGTGACACTTTAAAAACAAATGCTCTTGTTGCTCTGAGGATTTTAGCACAACTGTCCCTGTCTCCTCATCATGTCAATACACCTCCTCCTGTCCCTGTCTTGGATTGTACAGGGTCGTCTGTGCCGGCGGCCCCATCTGCCAGGCTCCAGGTTGTCCTCTGCCTGGAGGGACTCCTTGTGGGCCCCACTGTTGCTGGACCCCGTGAGGTTGCCCGACCTGCCATTGGTTGGGAGTTGGCTGCCACGGCTGTTGTTGGAATGGGGCTGTCCATGCATGTGCTCCTTTGCCTCCTCTTCTTGCCCCCTCCCTTTGGGCCCCTCTTCTCAGTCCGCCCCTGCCTTTGTTCCTCTGTGGATTCGTTGGCTCGGAGCAGTCAGCAGCAAAATGACCAGGCTTCCCACAGTTGTAACACTTGCGCACTCCACCCCCTTGTCCTGTCCCTGCTGGGGCTGCTCCCTGGTAAAACGTCATCTGGGCAGCCTGTAGTTTCTGTGTCTTCACTTTTTCTTCCTTTATTTTTTCTTCCTTCTGAGTACTTTGTTGTCTCTCAGCATGCTTGCAGTGCTGTACCACCGTTGCTAATGGCTCAGTCCCCCAACTGATGCAGGTAGTCCTCACAGCTTTCTCCAGGCCCGGTGTCAGACGCCTCGTCTTTCAGCAGATCCCCATATGCATGTTCGTTTGGTCTGATACCACTGTGTAGCCTGAAACAGGTCTCAAGTCTCTTTCTGAAAGCCTCCAGGCCCTCATCTTTCTTCATAGTGCATTCTCTGATGGCAGTCCAGTCGGTCTTAGTTGGATACATCTCCACAATCCTGGCCAGCAACGCTGTTATCTGGTCCTGATATGCGCCATTCACAGCCCACAGGTAGTTGCAATCAAACTGCCCCTGTACATCCGCCCACCTGAGTCCCAGTTTCTTTTTACAGATATGGGCTATCTCAGCAGCAGAAGGTTTGTATTGACCCACCAATACCCTCATTTCTGCTGAATATTTCACAGCGTCCTTACTTGGGTCTGGTAGTTCTTCTACAATGTCTTTGATTTCCTCATGTCTCCACGTCCTCTGGACATACACAATGGGGTTCCATGCTGCGGCGGCAGCAGCATTAGCATCATCAGGTCGAGGCTGAGGGTTGGGACAGGCCATCAGAGGGTATTGTCGATAGATGTCTGATGCTGGATCGTATGGGGAGGGGGTAGAGACATGCCTCTCCGTCCTGGTCCGTAGACGGTCCTTCAACGGGGGAGTCAGCTGGGGTGCCCCTCCGTTCTCACTTTCCTCACTGGAGCTGAGTGGAGGAGCCTTGAGAAAAGGATTGTTGATCTTTTTACCCGTGTTGGGAGAGACTGGGGGTGGGGCTGCAGGTTGTAGTGGTCTTGCATCCAGCGGATCAGCAGGAGGCGGCTGAGGAGGAGGGAGGTCCGGCAACACTGGGTAGAGAGTTTGAGGAGTACAGTAGGGAGGGGGACAYTCTCTGTTATCATCATCCTTCCTATTCCTTCTCACTGTTTCATCTTTCCCCTTCTTTTCTCCTTCCTCAGTCTGAACTACCATATTCTGACAGGGTTTTCCCCGAAATGGGTCCTGTCTCTTCTTTCGTTTGTCAGCTTCCCTTTCCCATTTTCTGAATTTCACCCAGTCAATTTGATCCTT
>NC_036860.1:2566967-2571404 GCF_002910315.2 Salvelinus sp. IW2-2015
CACACACACACACACACACACACACACACACACACACACACAGGGAGAGAAAAACAGTTATAACAGAAATTCCTTAAGTACTCACACAGAACTTTAATGATCACCCACACAGAGTCTACCGCGCCCACACAGAACGCTCCTACAAAACAAAACACTCACACAGAGTAACCCAGGGCATACCTGGCTAGCACATTTAAAATAATTGGAATTCACCACTTCTGAGGGTCACTTAGACAGTCACACAGACACTTTCAGAATGAGGTCCTTCTTCCAATAGGGCTTCACCAAGTACCGTGTTTCACACAGAACACAGTCACCCTGGCCCCTCACCCCCACAGACCGCACCAATCCCCACTGTGATCAATTCAGTGTCAGGACGGCTCTAGGTCGCCTGCAACCGGACAGTGGCAGAGTATCTTTGAGTCCACAAACTCTCAGATTACTCTCCTCTGACTCGGCCCTGCTTACGCCTCCAAGGTGCCCCCCTCACACAGGAACACACTCAGAGCCCACGTAACAGAGGCTTTTGTTAAAAAACTAAACTTCAAGTGTGGTTTGCTCACCTCACCTTTTAAAAAAAATTTTTTTTACTATGTTCGGGATGTGGTATCCACTCGGCTCGCTTCCTCTCAGATCTTAGGTTGGTCCATCTGCTCCGTTCCCGAAGTGTGGTCTACCTGAGATCCCAAGTTTGAGGGATCCCTTGTGCACGATTTACTAGGTCGTCCGGAGCGGTCACCGAGTGAAGATTTCATCCTCGTCGCCAAATGTCGTGGCAATTTCCTGTATTACCAAATGATGAGAGAGCAAACCACACACCAGTCAGAGTTATACTTAAACTTCACCTTTAATAATAATTATGCTTTTGCAATAGAATTTGACTTTCAACATTTCAGTATCTCTAATGAAAAGTTGAGAGTGGCCAACATAATGGCAACTGAGATCTTTTATAGTAAAGATCCACCCCTAGTCGACATGACAAACCACAGATAATAGGAACTTCTTCACAAAGAAAGACTTTTACTTGATAGAGGAGTATCCCATAGCTAGACAGCATTCACTATAAATTATCGTTCAGTTTGGTCTCCTAAACAAGGTTCTAATCTCATTCTTGGTACTTCACAGAGTAACAAAACATTACCTCATCCAATGGCATATATCAATTGTCAATTCTAGATACCCCCATCTCAAATACACCCAAACCTGGACAAACTCACTGAAGACAGTGAGCCTCTTAGGTCATATACTAGGTCAAGATAAGGGCAACCTCAGAGGGGACATACAATGGTTCCAGACACTGCCATACTCCTCCCCCCAATGAGAAAAGGAGGGAGTGACTGGCGTACAGACATTGTATGAGATAACTAACTGGTTCCCCATTAATCACGCCATCCCTTCACATGGTTTAGGAATAGTTACAGACACATTCCCATAAGAAAACAATGTTCCATTCTGTCCTCCTCCCCTTCTGATATTCTACATAGCACCACATGGTTTAACAGATACATTGACATATGAAGACAAGCCTGACCTCTCCCCTCTCTGAGCCCCAAGTGACTAAGCCATAGCTGAGAAGTGATAACTGACACTGCCATCCCTATAGTCCAAAGGGAACCATTCTAATGACAAGTATCTCACAAGCATATGATGAAAATAACATCTTATCTATGTTACCCAACTAATTCTGATTCATCCCCAACACCAGGCAGTGATGCAACCAGTCAGGATGCTCTCGATGTTGCAGCTGTAGAACCTTTTGAGGATCTCAGGACCCATGCCAAATATTTTTAATTTCCTGAGGGGGGATAGGCTTTGTGTAAGAACATAAATTTCTTCGTTTCATTGACGGCCTAGGAACAGTAGGTTAAACTGCCCTTGTTCAATGGGCGCCAGAACGACACAGCTTTGTACCTTGTCAGCCTCGGGATTCGATCCTTTGCAACCTTCTCAGGTTACTAGTACCAACGCTCTACCACACTAAGGCTACGCTGCCGCCCGCCTCTCACCCGCAGAGGGGGAGATGGGAACTGGTGGGGGTTAACAACTCCACGCCCTTTTGCTTTGTTTCCAGATACTTTTTTCCCGACGAACATCCTAACAACGTTACAGAAGCAAACTGACTGGAACAATTAGTCTAAACATAAACTGTGGGGAATGGTCAGAGGTGATTCTAAAGAACACTAATCGTTGTTTTTGTTAGTTATGTAGTCATTTATGTTATATAAGGAAATCTGTAATACCATGGAAAGTACACCCACTACATGTGAAACGTGTCCCTCCAATGTGTTGTGCATCGAAATGGAGAAGAACAACAGTAGAAAGAACAACAAGTATGGACGATGACTGTTAAGAATGAATGATATGAGAGGGAACTTTCCGCCAATGGCGCAAGCTCTCAAGACGGCATCTGCGTAGTGTCCTCGAATTTCAAACACGTTTTTAAGGCATTTTGACATTGTTTAACTGTTTCGTGTAATAGTGAGTTGGAAAGTTAAAACATTTATTGTATCGCCAAAACACACACATATGCCAAATATGTCAAAGCCATCATGCACGAGGCATGGAAAAATGCACCCTACTCTGAGAGCCCTTCACGGCCTCTTGGCGGATGCTAGCTCGGGAAGAACCCCAGCAATGGTTCAGAATGGAGAATGGACAAGGGTATAACAAAGAATAAATCCAAGAGACACTTTCTGAACCCTCAGCAAAATTGATGTACGGTTCGATTAACTCCACGAAAGACCATCAAGTAGTCACAAAGGGACCAAGTGACAAAGTTAGAAAAGAACCATGCTGACCACCAGGCTTGCCCATCCTGGACGTCCGTGAGGAGTGGACAAAAATACAAGAAGTTGGAAGACCTCCATCGCTAAACTTACAGAGGGAAATTTGATTATTTATGAATCATTTCCAAGGCACTTCGAATTTGAGACTTCTCAAGGGTTTCCCGGCAGTGTGGAGGGAAAGAGACGCGATCTCCTTTCTTACAGGACTTTCCCAAAATTCCTGGATCTACCCCCTCCCGCGCACTCCACTGAGATTGGAGATACTGGAGAACTCGGTCCTTGTCTCAGGATAGTAAGTTGGTGTTGAAGATATCCCTCTACGTGGTTGTGGGGGCCTGTGCTTTGGCAAAGTGGGTGGGGTCTCTATCCTACTGTTTGGCCCTGTCGGGGGTATCGTCGGATGGGAGAGAGAGCCACAGTTGTTCCCGACCCCGTCCTGTCTCCAGCCCTCAGTATTTATCTGGCAGTAGTTTATGTGTCGGGGGGTCTAGGGTCAGTCTGTATATCCTGGTGTATTTCTCCTGTCCTTCTCCGGTGGCCCTGTGTGGAATTTAAGTATGCTCTCTAATTTTCTCTCATCTCTCTCTCTTCTCATTCTCTTCTCTCTCTCTCTCTCTCTTCTCTTCTCTCGTCTCTCTCTCGTCTCTCTCTCTCTCTCTCTCTCGTCTCTTCCTCTCTCTCTCTGCTCTCTCCCTCTCTCTCTCTCCATCTCTCATCTCTCTATCCTCTCTCCTCCTTTCTCTCTCTCTCCTCTCTCTCCTCTCTCTCTGGCTCTCTCTCGCTCGTCTTGGAGACGATCTCTCTCCCTAGCTACGTGCAGCGCGGGCTTTGGTCTAGGATGTTATCCAGGGCCTTCGAACTCCAACTCACACATCTCTCACGGTTTCTACGTACTTTTCCCGTCCCGCGGTTCCTCTTTTCTATCATCTTCATCTCTCTCCTCTCTCTCTCCTTCTCTCATTTCGCCACCCTCTCGGGTACCTCCTATAACCTGGGGGTGACTCCGTCAGGAAGGTCCCAGGATCCAGTGCAGAGGGGAGGTGGTCTTTAGTCCCAGGATCCCTTAGCTCTCAGTGCATTCGAGCTTTTGAGGGTACGTTCATGCTCGTGTTGTAAAACCGTCTCTCCCTGGGAGTCTTGTTAATGTCTACTAGGCATTTCTTCAGGAGCAGGTTCTCTCTCTCTATCTGTCTCACGATGCTGGGAAATACGGCCAGTCGTGAAAACGTGCCCATATCTACGAGGAGTGGCAATCAATTCTGTGGATCCTGTTTCAGGTCTGTGGTATGCAAATTGAAGTGGGTCTAGGTTTCTGGGATAATGGTGTTGAATGTGAGCCATTACCACCTTTCAAAGCACTTCATGGCTACGGACGTGAGTGCTTCGGGTCTGTAGTCATTTAGGCAGGTTGCCTTTGTGTTCTTGGGCACAGGACTATGGTGGTCTGCTTGAAGCATGTTGGTATTACAGACTCAATCAGGGACATGTTGAAAATGTCAGTGAAGAACCTGCCAGTTGGTCCAGCACATGCCCGGAGCACACGTCTGGTAATCCATCTGGCCCCGCAACCTTGTGTATGTTGGCCTGTTTAAAGGTCTTACTCACGTCGGCTACGGAGAGCGTGATCACACAGTCGTCTGGAACAGCATGC